>NW_019213306.1:146886-254386 GCF_002532875.2 Varroa jacobsoni | reverse complement strand
GGTTGTTACTATAATAAAAATAATAATGCTATTATAAAAACAATAACAATAAGGAAGATGCTAATGATATTAATAATCATTATGAGACGATGTATCACTCGACACAGTTATTATTACTTCCCTAGCTATCAAATGATTATCTTGATTTAATGATTATTGATATCATTATTACTATTGTAATTGATATACTTACTATCATTATATAATTACTATTATTATTATTAGTATATTCTAATGAAGAGAGCGAGAGATAACGTTGATAATGATTAGGATGATTACTACTATTATCATCATTGCGTAGTTAACGTGTGACTGACTGAGTCAAATGACTTGCCTTGGTTTGCAACGAACGACCAAAATCATTCGCCATGTTAATAGACAAAAAGGCATAAATCATCTTAAAAATACATAAAAGAAGAGAAGTCGAAATACGGAAAATAACAAGTAGAAGAATGGATATATGGCGCAGTAACCTCGATGATTTGAATAAATTGCTGAGGAAATACACGGATCGGGCCCTTAACGTTGTGTGTGTGAACATCTATCTGCACTCAATTTCGGATACTGAACGTTATGAGCGAGTCACAAGTTGCAGAAAGAAGCAAAATTTCATATTAGAAAAATGTCTTCCTGTTCAAAACTTCGTTTCTTTCAAACGAAACCCAAATTGCAACCACAGTCGGCTGAGTGCAATGTGTAGAATATTTTTATTTCAACAATATATCGAAATAAAAAAACATTTATGCGACGGAACAGGCTTGCTCCCAGGGGGATACCGAACTACTGCACCGCTAGCACTTTCTACCAATAACAGCGGCAACAACAGTTGCACCGGGAAACAAAACTACTTCGCATTCTAATCGCCGGAGATTATGAAATGGAAGATGGACAGAGGCACCACCACATTAGCCGATTAAGAATCAACAACAAGAGACGCTGACGTCAATGTCAACATGCAAAAACATTTACCATAACAGAAATCATCATAGTGGTATTGGTTTATTAATAGCGGTGATTTATAAAGACACAAGCATCAAGCAGTATAATTTAAGATGAAGCTTCTTTTGTCAGCTGTTAGAAAAGCGTCTGTTAATGAGTGTAACGCATCGCGAAGATGCACGGCGATGATTAGGCGAGATAGCAGCATTAATAACCAACATCAATACAAAATAAAAGGATCACAATACGCAAAAGAGCGTACTGCAATAAAACATAAACGGGTACAATTCAGAACGTTGCAAAAAGGCCCGTTCAAAGCCACACTTATCAACCGCTACCTTCCCGTTGTGCTTTCCATCTGCTTGATCACATGCCGCGCCCCGACGGCCTTCGACAACTTGAAGAGACGACGACGACGACGACAAAATTGAGAGACCTCTCTTTGTTTCTAAAATATCTTCTTTCGCACCGGCGTGAGACGATAGGGAAGGTTTGAAGAACGAAGCGGAAATGCTGCCGATTTACATTCTGATTATTATTATTGTGATGATTATATCGACACAGACAGTGTTGATGCTGCTGACGAGTGCATGCAGTAAGAGCCGAATCATCGGCTTTGTGGGCCGATTCGAAAATACGCCTAGGACGTCATCGTAGAACGTAAATAAAGGTACAAAAAGTCTGGCGGAAATCCACAGCGACACAGACTCTGAAACGAACCAAAAAGTTTACGCAAACGGGCATTCTGCAGCACTGAGATTGTCCATTTCGCGCCGAGAATAAATAAAACATGGAACTTGCTGCCATCCGGAAAAGGCGGCGGACGCTCTTGATGGTTTTACCACGCCGACAACAACAACAACAACAACAACAACAGCAGCAGCAGCAACAACAACAACAACGAAGACCTGGATAGAACAACAACAGTAAAAGGCAAGAGATATGATCTATTAATAATGGCCGCCCACATAAACATAGCCTCACTTCATGACACTTGTATCCTCTTTCGACAGATACATCCAATGGCGACATTACTATTAAAGAAATATTATTACTTCCACTACGAGTGAGTACTACATCCAAACAGTATGAAAAAAATACAGGAACGTAAAAACCAAACGTCTTGGCAGCGCATTCTTTAACATGAAATGATAATAAAAATGAAAAAGGTCATAACTATGGCCTACTTCAGAGACTTCTCAAGATTAACGACAGAAAGAGGAGGGAAACAGATGAGCAACTAGGAAAAACGCGGAAATAATATAAGAGATTTATCCAAACAGTTCGGTAGTTTTATCTGTACCGTAGAGGTGCACCAAGCGGCAACTTTGCTGTCTTCGGTAACTAAAAGAACAGTTTGAGCGATCGCCGCCCACAATTTCAATATACACACGCAAAAAGCAGGGCAGCGTCCACTGATGTCCTTTCATAAATCGATAAAGTTGAATAGCTCATCCATCCATTGACATCGTGAATAACAACCAGTAGCATCTGGCAGAGGCAATCGTACAGGCAACAAAAGTAACTATAATAACTATTCTTATAAATGACACCATAGGGAGCGCGATAACATCAACGTAACCTTTAGATAAACACTTTTACTATTGGATAAGGGTTCTTTTTTTTTTTAGATACCATTTGATCGGCAAGGCATATACAGATTTTATTCATACGGCACCGTTTCCCTCTTCTACGTACAGACGACCTATTTATTGCAGACCATTTCGTTTCAATTCTGTTCTAACAGGCACCGATACCGCTGTTGCAGCTGTCGCTGTTTCAGCTAGCTCAGATATATTACTGCCGTCGCGCCTAGTCTCTACGGATATTGACTGATGGCCGTGTTCTTATATTCCTTATGCATAGATGAACGTCTATTCGGATAGAGTTCAGCATGGCGTCCTTCTGGCGAGAGGCAGCCTCTTCCCGTCGAAGATGACTATGGCCGTCGGGGCGTGCTTTCTACGCTACTTAGAGTCAACAAACAACAATAAAGAGAGAGGATTGAAAAATAAGGGAATAATAAAATAGAGAAAAGTAAAAAGGGGAATATAAAAGAGAGGAAAAAGGTAAAGAGAAGAGATGATGAACCCGATAAGACGGAAAGCGACAAGTTCCACGTAAACAATATAGAACGATTTTCTAGAAATCACTCGAAAGATAAAAATATACTACTGTAATGTAAATTAGATGAAAACGAAAGGTGAATTAAAATCTTCAGATGATAAGACCAAAAGTTGAAGACGCGTTTTGATTTCTTAGCTTAACTATTTGTATACCTAATTTTGTAGTGGCTACATACTGGAAAACGTCGAGTCCCAGGCAACGGAATTCAATGGTATTCGATTATTTCTACAAAATCTGGTGAAAACGTTTATTGAGTGAGGTCATCAATCCTTCGAGGCTGCAAGTTTTGAGGTCAGCATTAAATAAATATATATTGATGAATCGAAATGCGGAGGTTCACTCTAAAAGCGCGTTTCGACTCGGGAGAATGGCTTCGCTATAGGCTAACAAGTCTGTAGGTTCAAACGCGATATAGGAATTATTTTTACGGTAGTTTTTGGTGTTGTCTTATTCACCTAGGCTAGACTCGAAAGAATATTTTATGTAGAAGTAACGAAACAACCTTCAATCTATTTTTGCTGTTTAAGCAAATAGATAGAGGTATGTCACCATTTTTTGCAATATAGCTGAAGAGTAATTAACTGGATAGTTATTTTCGTAATAAAAATCTCAGAATAAAAACCAAGAAAACTATTAGCGGAGGGCGCATTTAATTGCTTATTTAAAAAAATAGATTATTATCATTATTAGTAGTGTTATACTATCATATATAACGATTATTGTATATCATTATAACGTTGCAATGATGTGATTTAAAAAGAAAAAGATAAAAATGTCATTTTTAGTTGTGCCTGCCTGAATCTACAATTACTCTATTTATTCCCTCTAGTCAGAATAGTTACGTGTGCAATCGTCTGTAGACTCCGTCTTGAACTGCATAGTCCTTCGATAAAAGTTCTCCTTTGTGGTTAAAAATATGTAGATATTATATTCAAACAAAAAAAGAATAATCTGTGAGCTACATACGATTAATACGAATCATCTCGACGTTATATTAAAAATCACCTGACGCAAAACTATGTGAGCACATATTCATTAACTACAAAATAGAATCATTAAAGTTGATTTTAGAAGGCTCAGTGGGTATCGTATCTAACCGCCTCACCTAGTATCACAATATATATATATATATATTACAGCAAGATTTAAAGAAATAAAAGAGGTAGAATGCAAACTTAATCGCATAGTTATGCTATAGAGGTAGAATGCGCGATTACGTGATGCCGACGGTAACCGTTTAAATAATGGCGCTATTCGCCATTTAAGGGTCACCTTGTTTGATTTTATTAGCGGTTGTATTAAATCTGTCAGCTAATTCAGATTGTTGTGTATCGAATAAAATTGCTAGAATTATTTCTAAAAATGCTATCCCAAATTAGAAACTTGTGATTGTTAGATATCAAGTAGTGCAGAATTCTCGCTTACCCTCTCTCTGATGTGTCTGCTTTTATTTATCAACACCGTTGCTCCAACAGGCTTTTCAGTCGAATTTCTAGCGATTATTCATAATTCACTGTTTGTATTATAAATCAGTACAGTCGAATGTTATATTGTTGTTTTTATTATTTCCACCGTCCGTGAAATATGTTCACCCGACTGGTGTTGTCCTTTGTTTTAATATAACATGATTCTAATCGTCACGTTGGTATTCGCTGAATGCTGTGCCGGGTCTCTAATGGTATCATTCACCTTTCCGTGCCGTATGGGACGTATATTCAAATGTCGAGTGCAAATTTTGTACCTATATATGCCTTATTATAAAGATTGTGCAAATTTAACCTACACATAGCACACACACGTTCGTCGTGGTGGCGGTATTTGTTGTTGTCGTTGTTGTTGCTGTTGTTGGCAGCTAACACTGGCTCTTTCTTTTAACGCGTTAAAAACAGGTTGACAATGATACGTTTTTATTGGGTAGCGAGGCCAGGCCTGCGCGCTGTGGTTAGCCAAGGACTGTTTTTCTTTTGGTTGACCCCATGGTGGCAACAGCGAATCGGGTTAGAGAGGCCTCGTGATTGCGATAGTGGTGGCGATGGAAACACAACTAGCATGATGATATGAACAAAGTCCACAGCAGCCCCCTCGCCGTTACTCGATTGTACTCACACTGAAACTGCGCATGGGGAAGCCATGGGTACTGTTGTCCGAACTTTTCTTCGTCACTTTGTCCGCGATACCAAGCCTTCTTGGCAAGTCGCTGCTTCAAAACTTCAACGGCAGCGTAACTTTTGCTTCGGGTGCGAACAGGTGAGTGTCATGTGTGCCTCACGAGGCTACGAAGAGGCGGTGGCTCAGCTCAATCGCCTCCAGAGCAACTCGTCGGCCATCGAAGATTCACTGAGAACTCGTCAAGCCCTTGCTCCTCTTGTGTACACGAAATGCACTAGTTATCTGCACGAACTGCGCATTGAGCAGAAGCATTTGACGGCACTGAGGGTAGTCCACGTCAGTGGAACAAAAGGCAAAGGTTCAACGTGCGCATTCACGGAGTCGATCCTTCGATCGTATGGCTATAAAACAGGATTCTACTCCTCACCACATCTTCTTGCCATTCGTGAGCGGATCAGAATAAATGGAAGACCAATTTCTAAAGATCTATTTGCTAAGCACTTTTGGGAGACGTATGACGTCTTACGAGACTTCGAGAGGCGCTCAGGTGAGAAGGTGCCAATGTATTTCACTTTTCTAACGATGATGGCTTTCCGCCTATTTGTCCATGAAAAGGTCCACGTAGCAATAATAGAAGTTGGTATAGGTGGAGAATATGACAGCACCAATGTCGTCGATCAACCGAGCGTTGTGGGAATCACATCTTTGAGCATTGATCATGCAAAGTTGTTAGGAAACACAATTGAAAAGATTGCGTGGCACAAAGGTGGTATCATGAAGTTCTTGGTACCAGCGTTCACAGCGAGTCAACCCCTTGAGGCAATGAGGGTGCTGCAAAAAAAAGCCATTGAGAGGCGTTGTGACTTATACGTCGTTCCGTCTTTACAATTATATGATACTGCTGGTCAGCCTGTACAACTTGGCATTCCTGGTAAAGTTCAACTAGAGAATGCGTCTCTTGCTGTACAGCTAGCACATTTTTGGATAAAAAAGAACGACCCATACCGATTTCCTCAGGTTGAATGGGGAGTTACCCTTCGTGACGATGTGCTCACGCTTGATTATGGTGATACCAGCATGATTTTAGCGCGACCATTTAGTTTGCCCACAGAGACTCTCAAAGGTCTTGAGTCGTGCCGATGGCCAGGCCGGTGCCAACTATTGAATCGCGGAAATGTGGCATATTTTTTAGACGGTGCTCATACAGTTGAATCAATGGAGGAATGTGCTCGTTGGTTTGGCCAATATCACCAGACCAGTTCTTCTCGCCTGAAAGTATTATTATTTCATTGCACAGGCGATAGGAGCAGTGAAGCTCTTCTTGCACATTTGAAGCGCCTATTCTTCGAGATAGCAATTTTTTCACCGGTATGCACCTACATGCAGTCTGCCTTATCTGCTGACAACTCTAACTTCACCCTTAACGGCGATAGGGAGCGTAATAAATGCTTTGAAGATGAAGCAACATTTCTACGTATTTGTAATGGACATCAGCAAGCGCGAACATATACTGTCGACTGTATTGCAGATGCTGTGAAGAAGATAAAAATGATCGCAGAAGAGAAAAAGGCCGAGCACAAAAAGCTCTCCGTGCTTGTAACCGGAAGTCTCCATTTAGTGGGTAACACACTTTCCATAATAGATCCTAGACCAGATTACCTCTAATTGATAATATTTGCTTAAAAATTAAAGTAAGAAAGCTACAGTGATATCGAAGCAATCTATGTAATCGCGTGAGAAGTGTTGGCCCATAATTAGTTCTACCTGGCAAAGTTGCCTCAAAACGTGCAATAGATATGTATCACTGAGATGCTAGATCGATGGCGATGACTGTACTATGGTATGAGTTGCCATGTTTGTTCAATAGGTTGTGCAGTGCGGTGTCTGTAAGCTCTCATCTGTCTTATCCCCTCTCATCCTAGTAGGTAACGTATTCGCTTGGTAATCCTAGGAACACATTGTGGGCTAGGTTCGAACCCTGCCAAGGCACACACTTTTTGTTCTGGGAGCCAGTTCTCTGATGGGATGCCCAACGGCGATGCTGAATGTAAAACTTGGAATATAGATAAAACGAAAACCTGTAGACTAAAGCTATTCTATTCGTATGATCACTAATGGCTAATGATAAAATGAAATTTGTTTTATTGGAATTGTACGTATATGTCCATAATAAAACATAACACAATGATGAAAGTAGAATTTTTAATGCAATGATTTTCTTAGTTGTTATTTTTATTTCGCTACCGTGTAAGGCGCTGGTCGAATTTTGACCTTAATGGTTGTGCGGCGGGCGTCAAAATAAAGCAATTCTGCTAAAACTTTTCAATAATTGTAATTTAGTGTGGGCAACTAAATGAGCAAATCTTAGTGGGAGGTGGTTTTTGTCTTTATGGTAATTCTCCTTTTTTGTGTACAGAAGCTGCTTTAACTCGAAGTTCTTTTAAAATCATGAATAGGCTTTGAACATACGTTTAAAATGCGCTAGTATTTAAATGAGTGTTCAGGCAGAGTTATTATGTTCTCGCTGCATTATGGAAACAGGCCATACAGGTGACTATCGGAGATTTATTGCCGCTGCTCTTAATCGTTACAGATCTTGCAAGCCAATTTGCCAAGCGAAGCAAATTCACACTAAAAAAAGGCGGATCCAAAGCAGGGCATATCGAAATACCCTTTTTCCTTCCAGATCCCTGTTATTCACACGCTCAACTGTTAAAGCGTCGTGGGAAAGTAGCATCTTCAGTGGAGTTGGTCTTTTAAAAAAGAGTCAGGTATAGCATCGACGCTACATATTGCGGATCTATTCTCTGCTAGGTGGTCGAACTGGTGTCGCTTTCGACACTGACTAATTTTTCTGAAGCAAGTGCTACATTAGGTAATTTAATTATAGCATTATCTTGACTGTGAAAGATGGGAAACAAAAAAAGGTGAATCTAAAGAATGACTTCGTATAAATCTATTGTAGCATTCTCTCAAGGGAACAGAATCTAGTTTTTTGATGAATACCTGCAATACTAGTGGCGGAAGGAAAAGCTCTTTTGAAAAAAGTCATTATATTATTAAGGTAGCTCTACACCAGTGGTGCATAGTCACTCGAGTATTACTTTCGTGATTTGGGTAATCTCGGTTTGACACGCATTTGTCTCTATAACTCTTTCACTGGCATTTTTCAAGTCGACTGTACAAGCGCAAACCATAGAAAATTATAGAGCAGCGTATAAATCAGTCCGTAAAATATTTTGCTGGGTAGTTTTCTTCGTAAAATATTGCGTTTTCCAATTACTCTTTGAAAAAGAATTGCATCTTGTTGAATCTGCTATTTAGTTGTCATTGGCGTTATGGTTTGATGTGTACGATCGCTTATTCAATCCTTATGATGGTTGCGGGGTCGGCTTCCCTTTACGCAGCCTGAGTCCAGACAAGGACTCTCCTCCGAAAAGAAAAGAACAAAGCGAAGGAGACCCCTTCAAAGCCTGCAACGCATTTGTCTTTTGTGGGTGTCTCAGGCATATTAGACGATTAGCACGCCAATAGGCCCTGTTTTGAGTGAGAATAATTTCTCCGGTCCTGTTAAATAAATAGCGGTAGCAAACTCAAGCTGACCTAAAAAAATACGCCCATGACCCAATGGCAAACAGAGCAAACGGCTATTCTCAAAACGGTCCACGGTGAGAGGCTTTAAAAGCTGACTAAAAAGGTTCGGAAATAAATTAACTTACTCTCTAACACAAATTTCTACGAGCCACAGGAAGTTTCAAAGCTATTTATTCCAAATTGAAAAGCTCAGATGCTTGCTAGCTATACTTGGAGAGAGGCGTGGATGACTCTTTGCACACGTTAGCTCAGTATTGGATGTTGACCCGTGTACGGCTAACTTCTGTGAATGCCAATATTCATAAGGCCCTCATAGGAGGACTAAGAATTGCCCGCACTACCCTGCGTACATTTTCCGCTCTCTTGATCGAGAAGCAGACTCGTGGTAAGCGGCGCATAGCACTCCCTTTAACCAGCCTTTAGTACTAATTAACGAAGGCTTCAGGCTCGCATGAGTTGAATATGATGTATAATTAATCGATTAAATTTGTATTATGGTACATTTTAGTCAGCATAATGATTATATCCATCGGGGAGCTATCAACTCGCAGGGTCTAGCAATAACAAACTTTCAGTGACAAGCGTCTATGAGTTTGTTTAAAGGTGCGCAGCGTTCCTTCTGGTCGCTCATAACAAATACAAAGCCTAAGGCAGTGGGTAGTATGAATAATTAGCTTAACTGAAAAAGTTTTTAATTTAGGAACTAGGGTTAGGGAGCCTCTTCACATTAAATAAGGCAATATGGGTTGTATAGAAGGGTCATTTACCTGCGATTAAGGATATGCGCGATCTTTCATCGGTACCAGCTCGCACTAAAAGCCAGCTGTCGGATGATAGCGAATAATTAATAAGCACAAGTTGTTTGTCGGACATTAACGGAGCTAAATGAAAGAGGGATTTCGAAAAGTTGAGACACGTTTTAGATGGTTCTTTTAAGACAACAATTATTTGGTAATAAATGCCAGCTCCAACGCGGTCATTTGTATTGTGCGTCCATCTCAACTGTAAGCAACAGTTCAGTTTCAGCAGACGACCTGGATTGTATACAGGCAATGGATTTAGCCGCGAAAAATTCAACATCACCGCTTTACAATACCTAGATATTCTAGTTATCGAGAATCCGTCGTGTAACACAAAATCGCGTGTTGCCAGAGAGTCCAAACAATGCTTTTACAGCGATGCAGTGTAGGGAGTGCCTACGGGAAGATAACATATCTTGTAGCTGTTTGAGCACAACGGTTCACATTTCAGAGACAACGACAAATTGCCGTTAGCTAGACTTCAACGTTTCGTATCCTTTACCCAGTAAAAGATAGAAATATTTTGAAAGCTATTGACGATGAGGCAGCTAAATCGATGTAATATGGGTACACGCAAAGAGCAACTATCGCTTAGTGGTAATAAACCAATATTCGCAATCCACACAAGTGAGACTATGCAAAAACCTATCCTCGGACCCCGTGATGTAGAGGCCTTAAACGACGTGTTTGCGCAAGGACCAAATCTGTTAACGGACGTTATTGAGGTCCTTTTACAATGCTGGAAAGGAAAGTTCCTCGATACAGTGGGCATTTAAAGATTTTACTTAATTTGAAATTGTTTCCACCACAAGATACTCCTGTGATTTATGGGGTACCTGGACAATGAGGATGATTCGAACGCGCCGATGAGAAAATTTTAGGCTTCAGTTTTGGGGTTCGGTTACATTTCCAATTCGTGGTTTAATTTAGAAGACGAAATGCAGAATGTCTAGAAGATAATGATTTTCTGGTGGAGATTGCGAATTTATTCTAGGCGGGTGACATAATGTTTTACGTCGAGAGTTGCAACGAAGCCAAGCAAAGAATACAGCTTTTGAAGAGGGTGCTTAATAATGGATGTTTTCTTTTAGACGATCAAAGCTCGTTTATTGATTCCTAAGTAGACAAAGTGTCAATCAGAAATAAAACGTTCCAGTTTCTAGGTGTTAGTTGAAAGCGAGTTTCCGACCTGCTGAGTGTCATGTTAAAATGCTGACGCTGAAAACGCGTCCTATTCTTTGGCTGAATTGTTTGACTCGTTAGAAATTTCGGCATCGGTCGCAGTTAACGCGAACATTGCCCTCTAAAAATTATGGCTAAATAGAATTGACGCAGACAAAATAGTTTTTCTGAATGTTCAACAAACTATTCTATGGTCGCAGTCAGCTAAAATATCTGAAGGAACGCCAGACGTTTTCCAGAAAGATGGCATGCCAGTTCATAATGGCCGGCTAACACGACACTCGCTGCTTGAAAATAAGTTGGGCAAGTTCTGGAATAAACATACACGTCTGCCCAAATCTGTACCCACATAATTATGTATAGTGCATCATTAACCAAGAATCCAGCGAGTCTCAACATGATAACGTCCACTTACTTAATCATTTTAACAAGATGATATTCACAGATTTGCAAAGAGAACGTATGAAACTAGTCTATGAGTAGTTTCGGCCTCGAATCGAGATGTCATCGCAGTGAATGGGCTGAAACATAACCTATACATAGAGATATTTCTATTATTTGACGCTAAAAAGAAAAAAAAAAATTAGAAGCCCTTTACGGGAATATTCGATGATTTTTTCCCGAGCTATCCTGCTTTCGTTCTTGTTGATTTTTGGCCACGTACGACAATTAGTACTCGTCGACCGAGATGGCGCTGCTCGTGTAAAGTGTCGTCAGTTGAATACTGTGAATAGACTTGTTACCCTTTCCTTTTGTCTGGTCGTTGTTTTGGGCGACGGCCCTGTGGAAAGGGCTGTGAGATGCGGTGACGGCATAGATCGTAATCAACGAAGACGAAAAAAAAACCAGCGTAACTCATGGACATTATTGTTGAATTGTCGCATCATCCAGAAGATGTATGAGCTTTTAAATTTTCTAACACCATACTAGAGTTAAATTACAGACAAATGTTATAGAATAGGGTCTTCCAACAGGGCCATCGTTGGCTATTGAAGCATCCGCGCATCTGTAGCATCGATCCAATGTCTGCTGCAGGTATCAGGACTCGAATACGAGCTGAAACTCTACAAGTTTAAATGTAGGTCTCTTTAATTATACCTAACACCTGTTACTATTTCGATTATCTCGCAGCGATTTTGGGCTACCTGTACTTTTAGACAAGAGTTGATTCCACATTTTCCCACACACCGCAAAGTAGTCGTTCAGAATCTCGTCTCAGCTGAAGTGTGATTTGAAGAAGTAAATGGAAAAAGTTAGGCAGAGACGATGTTGACAAACCTAGGAGTCATTGCTGTTTTTCATTGTCTTCATTTTATTTCCATTAGTATGTACTTATACTATAGAATCTGCGCATTCGATGTAATAAGGCTCTGAAAACACAATTTTTTAGATTAATTATTACTTCGTATTATATAAAGGGGAAAAGCTAAATTTTGAGATAATTGAAGATGTTTTCTGTGTATATCGTGTTCAGACTAAGTGGAATTAAAAGGCCAAAAACTTCTCCTGTTCCAGTTGTGCTTCATTTCTTTGTCAATGCAATGGAAGCAATAAAAGCAGAGTTCAGTCAAATGGCTCTATAAATAAAAAAAAAAAAACCAACGTATCGTTCAGTGTAATATAATAGTTCTGAAAAACATTTTAGGAAGAAAATTTTAGCCGTTCAGATTTTTTTATATATAATACTTATAAATACCTCGATAACTAGTATTGATACGCAAATGCCAAAATACGTTATACGGGTGGTTAGTACGTAACACAGTTAATTGTCAGGACCGTTTTTTGCTGAAAACCACACATATATATATATATATATATATATATGGGACGCCTAGGTCGTAGTGACAATGCAATAGTGTCGGCACTGTACCTCGTATTTGTTCAGTAATACGTAGGACTTAAACGTTATTGGTGTGCCACAACACTCGGCTGCACTATTCACATATATATCCTAACATATAGTCTAGGACAATTTACACTTTCGATGGTTCTTTCAAAATGTCAATCCTGCATGCCTGCAATGACATCCCTTTAGGGACCGACCAAGGTTTGCTGTGAGAAAATTATTTTATCATCCATAGCATTGTCGTGCCGTTCTTGAAACAGAGCCGTTATGTTCTGTTTGCTCGAACCGAATCGGTTTCCACTGCTGAAACTACGCCCCTTAAACCTTGGACGTACGCACCTCGGCATTTTCTGTAATCGATCGTCTCTTCAGTTGCAGGTTTCCTTGAATGAGGGCAGACGTTAGAATCTCTTTTCGATCCTTAAAATTCTGAACTTCGGCGACCTTCACACGGAGCCACCGTCTTTTTGACCCGAAAGAATACGCCGGCCAAAGCACTTCAGTACCCGCTGTACAATTTACATGAAATCTTTAAGAATAATTGCAGCTTCAGTTTTTGAACTCGCACAATCGGCGACAGCGACGTTCGGCTCAGTATAGAAGGCAGCTCATGAACATGTGTCCAGAAACATCTGTTGCTGCGTCAAGTCTACTAATAGCTTCGTTCAGACGAGAGTGTGCCCGTTGTCATCGTCCATCTCAGTACCTTTCATCTCTGTAGTGGGCACCGTCAAGAGCTTTGCGGCCGACACAGGTCCTTTATTACGTACCACGAAAATATTAACGATGGTGCCTCAGTTTGGGCCGATCCTCTACATCACAGAATTTTGAGTTACATCGCACGTTGGTTGATTTTGGTGACGGTTCGACTTCAGCCATACCTCGATGTATTCGCTAGCCGTCCGCAAGCTTTGTTAGGACTATGAAGTCAGGTGCGAAGTACTTTGCAAATCGTCACATAGGCATGATTCTACTAGGTCGTCTAGGAACATCTTAAACTTAAAAGGCGACCCAATGCGGTCCAGTACAAAGGATTTGTTCTTGGTGAACGATGATCTTTTTGGTCTCGCAGGTAACATTCTAACGCGTGACGTAATGCTTTCCGTAAAAACCGCTCGAACAGGCGAACCTTGAACTCTTACCTCAGTCTCATGTTATTCGCAACGGACTCCAACCAGTGTTGGGTTAGGACTTGCAGAAATCCATAAACAAGCCCGAACATATGCTTAAATGACCAACCGTAGATGCCTGCCACTATACTCGGCATCCTAATCCATTACGCAGATCTCAAGTAACTAAGCGGTGATGGACTCGCCGGTAACGCAACTTCCTTCACGCTCTTTGTCAAACGATCAACGACCATTTTTAGCGATTGCAGCTTCAACTACTTTCCTGGCAACCAGATTCTCTTCCTGCTCGCTTCTATTAGTTGGAGAAATGACCCACTAGTACCGGCGCTCGCTTTATACCTTGTGCTTGTGTTGCAATATATATATTTAGATATATTATCGGTATGCGCCGTCGTTATTGCAAAAGCATATATCCCATCAGAACCTACCTTGACAATGGAGTTTTAAGAGGATCCCAAGAGGAATGATCTCTAGAATAAGTATACAGCAAGTTGAATAACCACTGCAATCGAGTTTAAGTTTATGAGGCCATTAGCGGTATCACAGCAGGTTTAAAAATAAAAAATGTCCCTTTTTGTATTGTTGTACTTTCGTAATAGTGACTTCATTTGGTTGATTCCTCATGTTAGACGCGTATGTTCGATTGAACACATTATGTAATGGAATCTAGTAAGTTATAGTTTAAAATTATTAACAAATACGCAATATCCTTCTACAGTGATCAAGAAACTTCGCATGGACTCGATCTGGTCATACTGACGCCGACATATTTGACAAAAAATCTTAGTCACAAATAATTATTACATTAATTTCAATATTCTTAATAATATCTTTTCTAATGCAAACAGAAACGGTCTTTCATTATAGATGATGGAGAAAAAGCCGAAGGAATCATGGCCTTATGGCTGGCGTTCTCAAACTTGCCATATTTAATACATGGTGACGTTAAATTGCTTAGGATCATGCGCTACATATCTCGAAAAACCGGACTGCCCGGTTCATACAGATGCTATGCTTGATCAGATTGCTCAGCTTGATCTAATCGGGCCGCAAGCGAATGATCTCTGGTGAGTGCCCGAAACCAGAACAATTTCGATAAAAAAAAACCTTTGCGCTGCACTGAAGTCTGTAACAATGACCATTTTAATAATACACCTTTCTATGCCAAAAAGGATTTGCGCTTGAAACTCGAATCGATTTTTTTAGATTACATACATAACTAACTTAATTTTTTTACTGATCAAAAAGAAGGGCCTCTCTTAGCTGTGATGACAGAAATCCTGTGAAGCTTCAGTACTCATATCAGAAAAATGTGAGCATGAGATTAATATGTTTATAGTTATGAAAATTAGGTACGTTTGTATTGCAATTGAATTTAAAAAGGACGGTGAAGGCGATCCTTTTTTGGAAAGTAAGACCTTCCTGAAGTGCAGTAGAATGTTGAATACGTGTACTCTCAAACTTATGGAACTGATTGTACAATATATAAAAATAAGTTTATTCTGAAAGTTCAGTTTCAAAGCTAGTTTTTCAAACCCAGTGTTTCAGTTGCTTTTGTAGAAATAAATAGCCTGCATAGCGTTTTGAGCAAGGTTGTGGCCTACGCTTTTTTAAGTATTAAAACAGTAAATTGGTTCTCCTACATAGGTGGAACTACATACATTTTGGTATCGAAAGCCCGCTAATTCTACTACGTTTGCCGGTTTGGATAATCTATTGAAGCCCCCTACCTGCATGGCTAAAAGATAAATTCTTTGCTATCGGAGATAACAGATGTTGCTAGCTAACAGGTGTCTAAGGTCATCAACTCAGGTAGAATAAAATTGGATAAGCAATCGTCTCTTCCTGCTGCTTACCGTCTCACGGAGTTTTGCGTTAAATGATTATGCATGCATGTATTATACAAAACATGTTTGTCTTTTGGTGTAAAATTTGGTATACGCATACGTTGGTTCAAAATTCGGGAGCATGGAGGAAATTTAGCTCGTTTTTCTTTTCTAAGATAAGCGAATTGAATCGAAGATGGAGATGAAAGAAACGCAAAGGGGTAAAGCAAGCGAAGACCGGGTCGGGATCTTTTTGAATCCAGTCTAGACCGATCCTTCACAGGCAACAAGGGGTGTTAATGCAATTTGAACACATGCGGTATTCTTAGTTTTCTAAGGCAAATGAGGAGGGCAAGCGGAATAAAGCTAGGAGAATGCGCAGCATGGGCGCAGCACCCATCAAATGGCAAATAAACTGTGAGAATAGGTGATCATCACTCTTCTCTCTCATCCATCGGATGAGAGAGAAGAGTGATGAAGTGAAGGAAAAGACGTAAAAACAATAACAAAAGAAAGAAGCCCGTTAGAATACCTGGACCGGAGATGTAAAAAACCTAAAAAGAGATATGGAAAAAATAATCGAAAAGCAAGTTCCAGCATATGGCGACGCGAAATAGCAAATGCGTATTTTAGGGTGCCAGTTTGGAAGAGATCCAAGATGTGATAATTGCTTAACTAACGGAAATAATAAACAGGTGCAAGAAAAGAAATGTCACGTACTTATAGCAAGCTCGATGCCATACACTGGAGATAATGTTCAAGGCTACTTTTAGGGCGCGAGAAAGGTAAACGAAAAAGGTTTACCGAAAAAACAAAGTGAATATTTGCCTCTGAGGTCTACCGAACATTATAGGAACGCTTAAAGGAACTAGATGGATGACCGAAATGGTGTGCTGAGTCTGGTTGCGGAAATGTGCCAATTCAGAAGTGCGGTGCATAAGGATAATAAGCGTATTAGGCAGGCAAATTAAAGGAAAGAGGCATATCAGAAAGCATACTGTCAGACCTAAACGCCGAACGATCCGTTTACGACGCTTCTAATATTACGATGTTCGTAAGGCAGACAGAGGAACATAAGCTGGCCAGTTTTCACTAAATGTTTTAATAGAAAAGGAAAGAGATACAAAGAAAAAAAGCAGGCGTGAATAGAATCGTTTCTATCAAAGCAGTAGCTACGCTGAGCACTGAAGGGGATCCCGAAAAGAAAAACAAGGGAAGTCATATAATAATACCTCGGTGAAAGCCGTTGGAAAACAAGGAAAAAGTTGCGCCTAAATTAGAGAACAGTGTATGTGGGAGAAACAGGGGAAGCGAGTGATCTAATAAATACTAGCAATGATGTATCAAGACGGAATTATTCAAAGCGATCGAGGCGACAACATGAAAATAAATGATGAAGTACAAAAAATATTCTAGAAGGATAGCGAGGTTAAAAAATAAGCCGTATAACTGGGGATGTGGAACATACATCAGACCGCAGCTTAGTTGACAAGATACGAAAGGAGCGTGTTCGTTGGACATTGCATAGGAAACAAGGCTGGTTTTAGTACATCTGAAAAGAGATACAAAAGGCATATATGTATATATATATACAAAGTAAAAAGACCCATATATAAATTAAGTAAATACTTTTAAAATTAATATTTGAGGAAATAGAAAACAGGCTAACAGAAACGTAAATAGACACAACAAAAAAGTGCAACGCAGAAGATGACGATAGTTAACTGAATAGGTAAATCCTGCATTTTTGTGTATCTGCAGTCTCTTTGGCATTGCATCACGCTCTAGCATGAAATAAGCCTGTCTATTCTACGACCTATAATTCTGAACTCCGATGGGCAGACACAAGCTACCAACTTAGTCGGCTCGAATTTCTCTCTCTTTAACGCTTTTTTTGCCCTGCCCAATTTAGGTGGGTTTCCGAGTGCACCAAATTTCAACACGTGAAATGCGCAAGACTAGCTTATGGTACCAGTCCAGTCATCACTGAAGTAAGCCGCCACTACTAGATAAAGCTAAATGGGACACCCAAGCGAAAAAACAAAAACAAAAAGAACCTACTGAACATACATAGATAAAAAAAAATGTAAATCCAAGGATATTAGAAGTAGGTACAGAGAGTTCAGAGATAGTTCAACCGCACAAAACATCGTTGTAAAACTATCATGAGGAACGTAAAAGGCGTAAAAATTGGATACTGGAATGGTAGCGTAGAGGAAGCAATAAAAAGGACAATAAGTACGAAAAGTCTACGAAAGCAGGATAACAGGCAACAGGGGAAAAAAACAAAATATTATTATAAGACGACATACAGATTGGCGGCTTCATAAATCCCGCACGCAGTAAAAAAGGTGAATACTAAGTAGTTTAAAAAGCAGTAGGTCTACAAATGGCTCAAGATTTTGGGTTGTATTAAGAGAACAAGAAAAAAACATGCTTTGTTATGGAAACAAATCAAATTATAGAAACGTTATTGGTGTACGGGGAAGCTTGGAGTTAACAACGAACAGGTAACGAAGATTATAACGCGCGGCGGGGAAAACATACCGGCAGCCTGCAAGAAAGGAATAGCATTTCTGTTACCAAATAAAAAAGTAAATAATCGTGCATTAAGAACAATTATCCTTTTCGATAACGATTATACCATATAACATTTTTGAGTAAATAATCGACGATCGAATGAAAGAAATTATATCTATTGGAGAATTGCAACGTAAGCTTCGTAAGGGACGTACAAAGATTAGGCATAAGCGTCTTTCTACTTAACTTCAAATAACAAAACTATTAAGCAAACGAGCCTTGAGGAAATAAGAATTACTGCATACCTAGATCTAAAGATAGCCTATGTTTCAAGAGGTAATGACAGATTTTTCAAACAGTAGTGGATAAAAACTGTTATATTATTTAAAATTAAATTATTATTTAAAATTTTAATTACATTAAAATACAATACAAGTTTGAAGAAAGGGAAAAAGGGTAAACGATTTTATGATAGAAGAAAGAATTACTGCTACAAGACTTGATCTTCTCCTGGTGCCTTATACTGACAGGAGTAATCGCCAAAGACAGCCTAGAGAGCCTGGCTAGATATATATTTGACGTTTCTCTAACTGACGTTCGATGATGCGACGGGGTAGCCGTATCAGCAGCTTTTGTACCTCATTGATCAACGTTGAGATCTGCAACAAGTATTGGCTAAAGTGACTGTCCTTTTATGAATACAACAACGCAGATTGGAATATACGCATTAACCGCTTAGGTTTCGTCGGTCGGCAGAAAAATACATACTACAAAAATAATAATAGAATCAGAGGTAAAGAGCCACAATAGGCTAGGAATTGTAGGTATCTTAAAGTAATAATAAGAATAGAGCGCGCAAAGAAATTTGAAAACGAGGAAAAAACCAGGAAGCTTAAAGGTGAAAAAGGAACAGAGATATGGCTTAAAGTTATGCCCATTTTTACTTATCTTAATGTATCCAACAAATACTAATAGCTGCAAAGGACCAACTCTGTTTTTTTCCCGTGACATTCGTTTACTGTATAAAGAGATAGGCAGCGTAATCTGGGTGACTAATGCGTATCTGTGAGTGCGTTGCTATGGCAACAAACAACGAATGAGCATGCAGCTATTGCTAATGGAGGCAAAAATTGTCGCTGCGGTGATGGGATGATTGTGTAGTTGCTACGGTGTTTCATAGCTCTTTTGCAGAAACCCCAGATAAGCAGTCGAGCAAGACTCATCCGGACTAAACGTTAGTGGGAGAAATTCCTTTATTCCCCGCCTAAGAAATGATTCTGAGGCCTATTCACCTAGCGAAAATAGCCAAAAGCATTAAGTAGGCAAAAAGCAAATGACAAAACTTCAAAATTGTATAAAGATTATAATCAACAGAAACAAGATCTTTTATAATTAATTTGTTTGAATTGTAAGCAGCGTATCAGAGATAACGTAAACAACAGAAAGTGTCATCGTACAGGAAATATTGTTTCAAACTAAGTTACCATGGTGACGCTTCTACAATCTCTTATTTTGTTCTAGCATGCCCAGATCCGTATCCTGGATTTCTAGTACATGACTAACGCATTGACAGCTTTCCCGCTATGAAGAAATTTTTTGAGCTCACTTGCTGGCTAGTATTAGTACCCATTTCGAAAACAATTTGGCTGGGCATAGCGGATGCATGGGTAATAAAAATGTTTGAATCAATAAAAAAAGACGCACACACATAATACAGCCCTCACCGATGAGTGCTACCATAAGCTACCTAGTGTATTCTAGCAACCCTTGTATAAATTAAAGCTTACATCATTAAAGAGTTTCGGATAATAAACCGTTGTTTTGCAACATTGGACGCATTCATTATTGCCATGCGCACTCTAAGTAATGTAGAAGCAAAAACAAGGACAGAAGAGACCTGTTGAGAAAATAAGGCGAACATTACAGAAGTGTACATAAATGACATCATAACAGGTTTATTGCTTTAATTAATTTATTAGCTCTCACAAAAGGTCTTGCTTTACGCCTAACAAAGTAATGACCTACAAAAATTCAATCACACTTGCCTAATGTTATATGCGACAATAGTAACAAGTGGATTAACAAGTTTTCCACATCCCCTGCTAGATATTTACAAGGTAAAGACATTGAGCGTGACCTCCCCTCAATCTGCCAGGAAGAGGATGCGATCTACTTCTGCTTAGGCTTCTCATCGGAATTTAGGATAGTCTCCGGTGTACAGATCCTAAAAAAGAGTCCATGATGCAATCATTATCGTAAGGCCACAAACGAATGCGTCATCAAAGATCGTCGTTAGAGTTACGCATTACCAGACAAAAACGGCATGAGCAAGAGCAATGGTATGTTTACGTAGCGGTCTACCCTTATAAAAGCCTTGTTTTGAAACCCGGCTTTTATAGTAAATCTAATATTTATTTATTTCAAGCTCATTGGACAAAGCTTGGGTTAGTGTTTAAGTTGTTTTTGTTAGGAAACCCAAAAATCTTACCTGTCTATAAAACAATCAAGCTTATAGTTGAGGTACCTTGCAAAAAATCCGCCCAAGAGGTTACCCAACCAATATACAACAAAATGCTCAAAGTAGCCATGAGGTCCACAGCCAAACATAAGAGCTGAAGCCAAGATACCGTTGAAGTATCCACCAGTAGAATTGAGACCTGCAAAGTCGACCCAATGTCAATAGATAATAAAATGTGAGCAATATACATACATATATATATATATCCACGTTACCAGTATTTGAATCCGACTGATCCGAACCGTTCAGTGAAGACATATCAAATATGCTTGTTTCGTAACATACGGGATAGAAGGCGGTTCAATGATTACACCTAAATGATGGTTGTCCAGTTCAAGCTTATGATAGCCGGTTTTTTGATAAAAATACATTAACTTATAGCGTCCGCCTAGTTCCCACGTTCGATATGACCAGAACAGCGCTTCCAAATAGGCACAGACCTTGATTTCGGAAAAATACGTCGAGTTCTTACATTTATTTGGCAATTTTCGGATGTAATTGTGATTTGTTTTCATATGGTTAGAATGTAATGAGGTATGTCCGTGCGGGAGTTAGGATGAATGAGCAGAGGTAGCGAAAAACGCAAAAAAAATACTAGATCAAGGTCACAGCTATGTTCTAACGGAAGACTGGGAGTAAGTGTAACGGCGTGGAAGCTTGGAACACGGCAAAGATGGTTTCGGGCGTCCAACCTGCACGGACATATGAGGCAAAAATTGACTCATTGGATTCGAACTCACTCTCTAGAAGTATTATCGAGACGCACGCTATATGGCAATGGCAATTGATCAACCCTTCGAATAGACTAATTGGGTAATTGCGCCAATGTAACGGTGTCGGCAATGTTGATTGACTTAGAAAAAGAGAACTGTTGTGACGGGATAGTTGCAAAGGTATAGCACAATCGATGCTGAAACATACCAAAAGAATCACGCTTGTCTAGCCGTAATAGCAATTAGATTCGTCCATGTTAAGACAGAGTGATGAAACATATTATGTGGGATACGAAAGGCTAGGTATAATATCAACGAATTAGATCAACCAAAGGCGTAGGATGTAGCCTGCGGCTCTATCCAGTTATTAGCTAATACTGAATGAGAAAGAACCAGCTTCTAATAATAAAATGAAAGCGTCCTTTCAATTGCAAGATAAGCGTAACATCCTGACGCGTACGATTACCGAGAGTCACTATTTCCTAATGTAGAGGCAAACGTACCGACGAGACAAAGGATAACAGTAACAACTGAGTTGATCCATAACGAGGTTTTTTCAGTCCAATATAGAGAGCGCAGGACGAAAAAGCGCGACACACAGGATAGAGACGCCTCCATCAGAAAACCCCAGCCAATGGTCGTCTGCGAAAATAACAAACACAGTTAAACAACATTAAACTATAATTATTTTGAATGCGGCTACGATACGTTAAACATATTGGTCCAACCGAAAGCTGCAGCTAAGGAATGTGAGCATTCACTCAGGTAGGTCCGTCTTGAAAAATTGGAAGGAGTTCTAAATGAAAATACGGTATACTTCGCACAACGTAGTAGCGCGGTGAGGACTGCTCGCGGAAGACGTCCTCAATATGTACACTAGCGCGTTAGCTGATGTTCACTGATGCTTCTACCTAAATTGAGGGAACATCGAAGAATCTCTGTTCACACAACCAATAAGCGATGTTAAGCAGAAATCAGTTGTGTAGGCGTATGCGATCAAAGAAGCGTTGTTAGTTAGATTTTAAATACAAATTTATTGGAATAATAGTAATGACTTTGGTTTTACTTCCAGGATATGTTAGGTTCAGCGATGGCCGTACTATTGCTACTACTGCGAAAAGTATATCTCCAAGAACTCGGAGAAAGAAATGGGTAAACTGTTATTGAAATTCAATAATAATAATCATACGTACCATAAGACTACTCTGACACTCTTCGGTGGTCATAATTTTATGCTGTTCGATCAGATGCAGACCCCAGATCTGTTGGATGTATCTAAAAATGAACACAGATATTTTGTAATATAGTAATACATTGTCACAGAACGAAATTATGCGATGAGGCTCATTCTTATGTTAATGGCTTCTTAAGCAAACAAAGTTCACAGTGAAATCTATGTGTGTTTCATGATGAGCCCTTCCACACGTGTCACTGATTAGCGCGGATTTGGAACTAGATCCATAATTTTTTCTATCGAAGGCGCTATCGGCGTAGTAACCCATTTTCTTATGCTTCAGGTGTGTGCTATGGATCTCAAAAAAATGTGGTTTTAACAGATCTGTTCCATTTGCTATAGATTACATATAATAATGGCATTACATATGAGACCTCCCTTTAGAACGACGAAAATCGTAGTGCGATTTAGCGTCTGTGAAAACCTTTCTCCGAACTTCTATATATCATATATATGCACACGAAGCGCTTAGGTACCGCAAATTTTAATTACCATTAAGCTAGGCACCTACTTCTAGATTGTTGGTATCAGCTTGTTGATTTTTATAAACTTTTTTTGCAATATAAATAGGCCTGATGGATCGGGGTGGAGAGTGGACACATTGACTTACGTTCCGGCTGCGACGGCTCCGAGAATCTGACCGAGTATTCGTGGTTTATAGTCTCCAGCTCCATAGCCAAAGAGTAAATCTTCTACAGGACCGTTCGGGCACGCTTCCGCATCTCCAAAGTGTTTGCCCCACCAGAGACACCACAGTAGTAAGAAGATGGTGTATGCAATCATCCCGTGCCGTTCGTATACGATACCTAAACTCAATCCATATCCAACCACGAGCGAAGCAGCAACTAAACAAAGCTATACGCCATTGTATCAGAATATAACGTACTCGGAAAACCAAAAGGTAAATATAAAACATGCGAAGGTGGTTTCTTACGAATCAAGCAATCGGTCTAACCGTAGATACGTGCTTCGCTCGGGCGAGCTGCATAGATACAAGGCTTTCTGTTTAAGCCAATGCACGCATCATACATACAGAACCGAGGGTCAAAATAGTCACGTGATCCGTTGACCTAGAGCATGTAATAGTTTAAACGATAAAAAAGCGGTATCGATACCTAGGGAAAAGCAAACTGTACATTTGACAAATCTGCATTTGCAACTAACTATACGATCTAACTGAATATCACAGCCGTCAGATAACTTAACAGCAGCTCTTCTACAATACACGGAATGGACATCAGAGCGGTGGGTCAACCTGTCAAATCAACGAATTGGCAAATGTAAAAATTACCACAGTCTTCTGCCAGGTTATTTCTTTTGGCCCAATTGCTCGGATGGGTTTTGGACGGAAAGACAAGATCGGCAACTGTTTGAACCATTACATACAGTGGGAAAGAACGCGGAATTATTAAGAAAAAAAGAACACGAATTTCAAATTTCTACGCTGCTGAAATTTGAGTGCATTTAAATGGTATTAATAAATCGAAAGGTAATTTTACAATACAAAAAAAGACTAAGATGAGCTAATACCGATTGAATGAGACTTTGCTTTTGAAGGATTTTGAAAAACAAAGTTAGGAATACCAGTGGCATTTGTGGTCTTCAGGCTTATTTAATATAACTCGTTGGTTGACAGATCTAAAAGTGCATTTCATCAACGATAGCCCCTTGACAATCTACGCTCGGCGTTGTGCATCTTTCCTAGTCGATAATAGGCTTAAGAAAGCAAAAATAATGGCAAAACAAACGTATTGTACTGTGAAAATGTAACAGCCAGTTCATGGTCAATAATTTTTCATGCCCCTTATTTTTGAATGCGAAGCGGGTGTCGCACAGCTAGTTCTATGTTTTTTTAATGATTTTTTCATTAAACTAGTACTGGTGTACTATATTGTAACGCATCCATTATACTAGCTTCGGTGTAAACTTTTGCTGTATCACGACAATGGTATAAATCTACCTATTCCTAATAGAAAACACCGGACTTGCTCTTAAATAAACAACACCGTTTTATTTACCCCACTTAGAAACTGTGATGCTAGTTTTCATCAAGAACGAAGAGGGTTTTTCAGGTTTTGTGATGCTTCGAAGACCATAGCTTCAAAGTAATGTAACGATGTATTGAATCTTATATTCATGAAAATATTTAAAATTTTGAAGATGTACCTTGATATATTGTGTGGTCAAAATTTTCATTTAGATTGTACCAGCTATTGAAGCGTGCAGGCCTCTTTGTAACTGCATAGTTCGAGCGTTACGAATTAACAGCTTCCCGAGTAACGTATTAACTAATTCTATAAACGACAGAATGGTTTTTTGGCATCAGTACTAGGCCTCGTGAAGGCCTCGAACCATAAACTTGACGGTTCCAGATTCTAAATTAACAAACACTTACCCAATTCTGCAACGTCTGCGCAGAGTTCCAATGTTGCAGTGAACTCTTGAAGCATAACGCGAGTTCTAACGAAGCGTTCCTTGACAACGAATAATTCAATGTTACGTAGCAAAGAGAATATGACATTGTTGAAAAAAAGTACCCCGTATGGAGTTGACTCCTCCAGGAGCCACCACACCGTGTCCATTGCTCGTCAGGTAAAGCAAGCAGAAAGAATGCCTTTACGAGAAAAAACAGTCAAAACAGTAAGTTAACCCATTATTATGGTTTTATTAAGTATATTCAGCGTTCAATCGAAAATTTCAAAGGCTTCAGGGATTGCAGTTCCTATCAGAAGCCTCCAGTTAAGTTAAAAGCCAAAAATTCCATAGGTCATTGAAAAGCCTTTAATCACCATAATCTGCGATACTTTGATTGAACTGTCTATATTTTTTTATATATATATAAAATATCTATATAACTTTTGTAAAGGGTAACATAAAGATGACGCACAATTGGAGCTTTCACACCTAATTCATATCTCAATATTTTTAGTTCAATGGTAGCATTAAAATTGTTTCATCAAGATAAATCGTTCAAACGAAAAGGTACAAATCAAGTAAGTTTATACACAAAGCAATCTAATTATTCTTCGTAGAGGATGAAAGGTAGTCGAGTCTCAATTATTATTTAAACAGAGTTAGTGAAGTTAAACTATACAATGAGCTGAATTTAGCTAGAGAATTTTTTGTTTCTGAAGCGATCCGTGAAACGAGCTGAGAGATAAACTCCATAAAACCGGACTCTAATTATACCTTTGCAATGGATGGTCCAGTAAAACATAATGTACCCTAATAAAACTGAATCGCTCGCTGTTCCGTTGGCGGTAGACCAGAAGCTGTGGCAACCTCGCGGGAATTAGACACATTAAACAATAGAATAGCAAATCAGTCACTTTTTGAACATCATAATCTACATAATAAATTAAAAACAAACTCGTAGGTATAATATATTATTGTAAACAATTAAAATGAGAAACTTTTTGCGTAAACCAGTGCCGGGTCGGAGTTAGCCCTCTAAAAATAATTTGATAGAAAAATAACGCCAATACTGTTTATTATTATTCAAATAAGTAGACACTAGGGCTAAATATGCCTGGATTTTTTTGTTTACCTCTATTCCTTTATGCATGTCCAGGCATTATTGTAGCTGGCTACCAGCAACAAATGTGCATATTCAGCGCACAGCTTTCATTCGATCTCGAAAATCGCCTTCATAAGGCACCAAGGCTTTTATCTCTATGAGGGTAACGCATTGTGTTGTCGAAGCTTCCCTAAAGATGGCCAGAAAACCAATGCACTCTTAAGCTAAACTCTACACTGCACAGTAGACGCATATAAATCCAGGATAAACCAGGAAGTTGCACAGAAGAAGACTATACTAAACAGACTACAGATAGTTGAACTTTTTTGTCATCTGATGAGCTAAAAGGTCAGCACTGTTGTGTTGGAAGAATATGCATGGATGTGATCTAAATTGTTGAAGAACCATGTTGTTTATCATTCCGAAGAACAATACATAGGAATCAGGCACGGAACATTTCAACACTAGAATTTGTAACGATGGCAATTTTTACTGCGAAACCTTGTCGCTAATGCAGATGAGTATAAAACAATGAACTAAATAATGGATCTAAATCTGGATAGGTAGTTACCTAGAATACGGCTGCTTGTATGCGCAACGACACAAGCTATAGTGAAGGTAGATGAAGTATCAAACGAAGCACATCGGAAATGTTCGTTGTATTTGGCTGGGTATTTTAATTTAATTTTTTGCCTCTTCTGCACAGGTATATCAGATTGTCGCACCAACAAACGGCCTTAGCTTTGAGACGCGTCTCGAAGACGTTGAAAATATCGAAAACTGGAAGCACAACCGTTCGATGTTTTCACCAGAGACCTGTGTCTCTCCTACTGTCACAAAGTGCTAGCCCTAGGAAACGCGGCAATTACTAATCGTACCGGACCATCGTTTATGGTATTATCTTGCGGTACCTAGTACGCGTCTCTGCTCACCATGGATAAAATCTGAGAGAAGTGCTTTATGTACTCTTGTTATAAATAGCTGACAGAAGCTATCGACTTCTTAGACGGCCACGAAGACTCTGAATTAGCAGCACTGACATAGCAGCTAGCGGCAGGTTCTCAACAACTCTCTCAGCTAAAATCGCATCATACTACGCAGTTTTGGCGATGCACGCAGACTTCTATCGTGTTATAGCCCGCTAGGCTAGGTTCGTTAGGTCTAACCTTATAGCTGTCACAGTGCGCCCAAGCAAAGTACTGGCGAGGATCCCTTAGCGCATGGCAAACGTGCCATGGGCCATAGTCAATGATGTCACTGCGTGTAACATTAGGTCTGAATTAGTCGGTAAGTCAGCTTTAAGTTGACCAACTATGCATCCTGATCAAATTGGCTATGTAAAAATAAATACTTGCAGATATATTGAAATATAGGATCTTAACTGAAGTGTTCTACTAAGAACAACATGAACCATATCTGCCTACATAACTAATAAGTAAAAGTACACAGTTCTGACTTAAGATACCTTGGTAACCTATCTTTGCATGCGTCCAGAGGGTTGCATGCTTACGAGAAATTTAAACGACTTCTTAGTAAGGCGTCGCTCTCGAATGATGTCGAATTATTGTGGTGTTGGAGGTGCTGGCAACTGGAAACGACGCCTCGGTTCGGTAGAAAGTGAAAGCTATCATCAACTCCCAGTATTCGTTTCGGTAGGGGAATTACGCCATTTCCAATAACGTCTAATGTATCATAGGAGGACTACTGTTTACGGTAATCGGTAGACACTTGTCTTTCAGAAAGGATACTG
The DNA here is from genome assembly GCF_002532875.2 of Varroa jacobsoni. Classification (NCBI taxonomy): domain Eukaryota; kingdom Metazoa; phylum Arthropoda; class Arachnida; order Mesostigmata; family Varroidae; genus Varroa; species Varroa jacobsoni. Next base: position 226,581 of record NW_019213306.1, on the reverse strand, counting down.
CCTCTGTTCTCACGTTGTGACCTTTGGAGGCGCTTTTGGTGTGTGGCTTCCCTGACCCAGACGTACCATGGCGCTGCTATCACAACAACTCACAGGGGAGAGATTAACTGCGGTTCCCTTCCTCCATGGTCGAACATTTGCGCTCTGACCCTCGAAGGTTTAGTTTTTAGAATTTAAAATAAATTACGGCCGAATAAATCGCAGGTACCTGATTGTAGGTGTCGTTTCTTTAAGTCTCTACAGGATCATCGTTGTGGTTTTTATCATAATCTAGTTTGATGATGATTGGGTGGTATTTTCTTACTCACTACTGTTTTTTTATGGGTTAGCGCGTTGTCTGTAAAATCACGTTTTTAGCACCGGAAAAAGAACTGAGATAAAGTGTACCAGCGTTCACATCGATTAACACCGGAACTATTCTACCCATCAACGAGCGCAGACTGAGTGCAGTGCACAGACTGTTTCTATATAATGCGCAATTTCGTTCACATATAGTTTGTCATATACGCTTGTAGAAGATATTGAGATGTCTGGCTTTTTCTTTAAAACTTCCAGTAGAACTTGCTCAATTACACAGGAACTGCGAGACACATTTTTTCGTTCTTTGTGGGAAATGTCTCCCTTTATTGGCTTCTTTTTTGGTTAGAAGGATCTTCCTGTGCTTGAACAAAATAATTAATACTGCTGCGAATTAAGTGTTTGTTAATTTACTTTACTGGCGGGTACGTTTCTGCCAAATTCAGCTTTCGGTTTCTGTACACCTGTCAGATACTTATGCTTATACTACTACTACTACGACGAGAGTACATTTGCAATACATTTCGAACGCGTTCAACATTTTCTAAATTCGAATAAGCGACCCCTACTTTTTCGCGTTATTGAGGGTTTATAGATGAATATAGTTTGCGATAATCGACATTAAAGATATGCCAAGATCTCCGAAATAGGTCGAACGCTTTCAACGACAAAAATAGTTTCGACATGAAATGGCTTTCAGATCTTCTCACCATGAAGAAAACGTGAACTACTTTCAAGATCTCTTATAATCATAATTATACTTGCCAACAAGTTGCACGACTATTTATTTGCACCTTCATATCCGACAAGCATCCTGGCATATTTTCTAATGTAAACATTTTCTTAAAAGGTCACTCGTTTTCTATCGGACTAATAACTTAGAATTATTTAGAAATCTGCCCTATTAATTGGTTACAATTCGTTTAAACTGTGTACACCACCAGACACTATGGTTTCACTCGATTGCGTCTTTCAGCACGAATTAACAATCCATATCGAGAGGATTCACTATTTACTTACGTAGATTTTTCTATAAATAGAAAATTTATTGATAATTTACCCTTTAGCTTTTTTCCGTACCAAGTATGGTACGTTTTTCTAATTTTGGGGTCAACTTATATATATGTTTGAATATATAGAACGTGTACGGTCAAAACGACCGTACACGTTCTATATATTCAAATCTCATGCAAATTTTACTTGAATCAAATAGATAATCATTTTGAATCAGGATCTATTGGTCTGTGTATCATAGAACCAACAGTCCGAGCGAATTGAATTGGACTTATTGATACGAGAACCATAGTGAAACAATCACAAAAATCTTCAAAGATGTCGAAGGAAACTGCGCATAAAATACACCAAACTATGCCGACGCACGCAGCTTGAAATTATCAGAAATTTATTTTTGCGCGCCTTTTTAGTCTCACCTGTGTTTTTTTGTCATAATTTTCATTTACTTTGTATTTTTCTGTTATTCCCGTCCTGTTTGTCTAACACCTTGATCAGCTTTTTATTCTTAATTCGGGTACCTCTAAAACAGGAAACAATGTGATATTAATCTCCTATCTGCCCTATGTGTCTTATCCTCTTAGGCATGACTACCAGCACATTTACAGCGCATTTAAAAAATGACTAAAATTTATCAGTCGGCCGTCGCTTTTCGTGCTAGATCTTGCAATGTTTTTTTCAATAAATGTTTTTGGCCCGCGGTGACAAGTGCTTAATACTCGCTTGCTCTGCGCTAAAATCATCTAATGTAATTTACATCTGTTACCACTCCGTAGAGCTTATGCGGGATTTTATGGCTTCGGCGAGATGTTATGGTACGGCGGTCGATATCCGACGCAACTCAATGGGTTTAGCCCTTCAAGCTATATAGCTCAGGTCGTCTGGATGATCTATTAGCACGTATGTGGCGCAGGATTCCATCTCTCTCAAAGCGGACCACCCGCTGTCACAACTACCAGTTTTTGCCGCCGTAATAACGCGCAACGTGTTCGAGGCAACAGGCCCACAATAACGAGCCTTCCATGGTGTTATTGAAACAGTAGACGTAGTTATCGTGGCCGTTCGCGTCGCTGTGCAGCACGCGCACTCAACTTTTTCAGTTATAGCTTCTTTCTCACGCAAGCACGCGTCACAGCCATGGATGTACGAACATGCCAGCACGTACCCTCCTGTACAATGTAATAGTACGCAATCAGCCGACGCACAATGCCATGTCGGCATGCATCCGATATTACACAGCCGATCTTATTAAGTCAACACTCAGATATAAGTGTGATTTTATAGAACGCGAACCTTCCATCTTCCCCGCAATAAACATCTAGAACTGGCTATTTCATGTGCCGTAACCAATGTAAAACTTTTTACATTTTTTTTATTTTTACATTTTGAATGACGAGCAAGCAGGTTGATCGATTATCGTTCTATGTGTGCCAGCACCGCTTTTACGTCTCACAATGCCAACATAACTGAAGCTGGCCACCCCAGCCTGCCCTGCCATGACAACCGCAATTCCAGTCACGCGTTACGCGCCTCCGCCATTGATCTCGAACCATACGAACTAATTCGGCTCTGGCCGAAAGCGAAACTTACCAATTTCGCTGTCCTTCGTAGAAAACACGCTAAATTCGAGCTCGACGCTCAGCAGATTGTACAGCCGCGCTCGTTTAACGCACACAAACAGCTCAAATCTCCCCGTTCCTCTTACGAAACGGCAATGCTCAGGCGACCCCTTTGGAAGGAGATTTTTTTAAAAGCCTTTTCATGTGGTTTGTCGCAAAAAGATGAGCCACCTCTGAAATAATTTTGTCGCATAAAGGAAGCCGCGCTTGACTCAACTTATGTAAGTGACCAAACTACGAGTCTTGAAGAGCGTGCAGCAACTGTGCATTCGGCTGATTTTTAGCTCGTCTGTAGAGAACGGGAGTAAACCCGGGAGCGCGAATAGCACTGCCGTTAAGGGCAAGTCAGCCTCGTCAGGTCATGATCTATCATCATCATCGCAAGCATCGTGGGCAAGTGACGGAACGGGAGCTCATTTGCAAAGGACTGCTTTTGGTGAAAAAGTAACCAGGCGCGTACCGTACGGAGAGCCAGCGGTAAATTTTTGATCAGTTTATATAATATGATTCTTTACTCCTGAAATCGGTCTGGAGACCTGGTGCAGAGGGACGCGGGTTTCTCGGCCCAATGTTGATAAAAAGAAATCGGAATGTCATGAATATGAACAGTGAAATCCGATGGTGAGTGAAAACCAAGCGAGGCCTGTGGTACGTGGAGGTAGTACACTATAATTCAAATGTGCGGATTAGAGATTCTGGTTCCTGGGGCATGAAATTGTAGACCAATGCGTATGGCAATGGATGGAGGCTTGTGCCTTCCACTCATGTTTTCATTCGGTACTTAAGCCGTTAGGATTATTTAAGATAGCTGGCTTTCAGCAAAAACGCAGTGTTTATTCCCGGATTCAAATTTAAGCAAACACATGTTCCTAAGTTTAGCAGTTAATGACATTATCCACTGTGCTACCTCGTCGAACGCCCTTATCAGTAAAAAGTACTTAGATATATTTGGCGCACACAGTTAACCGTGGTTGAAGGCAGGTTTTTCAACTATCATTGATCATTTAGCCCTGGGCCTTGTAAATAGTTATGGCGAGTTATGGTTCGCATCTATTAAAGTATTAAAGAATGATTCTCGGTAGTCAGACTGTGTGGTTTCGGAATCTGCCTGTGAGATCCTCGAGAAAGTCCATCATTATGAAATGTGTCGTACTGGCATCGCCGGAATTTTTCTTCTTATAGTCATTTAGCCTGATTTTCAAGTATTTGAGAGCTCGTCCGACCCGCGAGCTCTGTGCCGCTCTCTTCTCTTACTGGGTTAATCAAGCTAATGTGATGCATTTATGTTAGAACCAGTTCAGATTCAGTTACGACCAACACAGATAGTTATCCCACTCACATCGTATCCTTTCGAAGTTCTGTTAACAGGATTTGATACGAATCCATGTTACGCGTATACCACTGCCGCTAAGGGCAAGTTAGCCTGGTCAGGTCGCCAAATAGACTCTAATTACGCACCTTTGGTCTCGTTGTTACATCGTTCTAAGATTCTGCAGTATGGATGGAGGTTTTTGAACAGAGTTGTTTGATTCTTATTTAGCAGACAGATTGAAACGGCCTATTTTCTTAAAAATTTAAGACCAGCTCGAATTAAGTTGTTCAGATTTTTAGCAGACAATTTGTACAGAGCCATTGAATATTTAAAAATTGTAATGGTTTATGAATATGGGTTCCATCTTGGGATTACACGAGCATCCTGCATATGGTAAATGGTCCTACTGCTGAAAACTGCGTTAGCTGTTACATCAAAAAATTTCGCCAAGAAACTCTTGGGCTCAAAAATGAACCTGATCGAAGAACCCTTATGAAGTTGAATAACGAAGAGTTAAGAGCTTTTGTAGAAGACAAATTACAGGAGTATTAACATTTAGGTTCACTGTATGCAACCACACAGTTTGGTCAAGCTGATAACGTAAACAATTGGGCATATGGGTGCCACACGTTTTTTAAAACGAAGCCGTTTTTGCGTTGAGTTGTAGTTTGCAATGAAAATAGGCTTTCTATTAGTAATTATAGACAGCCACATTAGTGAGTGGGGCGCAAAATTCGGTTCAAACAGGCATAAGCAAATATTGAAACGTATACTATAAGCAAAAGCCTACGTCAATAACACCTGCATTTGACTATAGATTTATGAGTCCTGGTTTGTTGATTACGGGTAACGTGTACAATAATTGGGTTAGGTGATCAAAAAAATTACCGTTCAACAGCCATATTTAATATAAGAGGAGCACTTGTGTTTTATGATCGTCTACGCTGGCCATTACCATACCTACAGATCACGATGTTTTTCAAAATCTCAACTCAACAAGTTTTGAATAGAAGATTACTTGGTGGAATCTCATATTCTAAAATAGTTAACATCCGAATGGTAGAAAGTAGAAAATAATGGTGCACAATTCAATGGAAAATCTCATAAGTCTCTTACTATACGGACAGAATGGTGTTTGGAACATATGGTTTATCAGTCTTTTCAAGCGTGTACGTTGCAATCACCATTACGTTGTGCAAGCAAGCACTATAGCTATTGATGTAAATATGGGCTCACCTTTGATAGCATGTCGATTCGTATTTGTCGTACAACGTGAAAGACCTTTCCGCTCGAGGACGAACCTGTAAAGCGGACACGGAGCACACGTGGGGAAACACGTGGCCTAAGTCTGTATCCATCAGCTATCATACATCTTACCATTACCTACTGCGTTCTGTAGGCATCTCTTGATTCAATAGCCCTTAGCTGTGGAAAAGGTGATTTCATACGTCATAACTAACTTGGCGTCCGCTGCAAACGAACAGAGACGATTCAAGCCTTTGTCAATGCGTCTTTGCATGTGGTTGCGTGCATGGTTTTTAGAGAGACACTGTCTATCCGTGAACACCCGATCTAATAAGAATTAATAGATATGGCGGCTCACATACTACAAAGAGCATGCTGTAACGACGAGAAAAAGTAAGTTTTGTCAAGCGCTGCTTTCCCGAACAAGTGCTCATGTGTGTATTTGGCAATAAAAAAAAAAACCGAAACCGCTGTATTCCTTAGAATGCAAAAGAATAGGTACGTAGTGGCGTAAATGTTGCTTCCTTCAGCAGGTAAGTCATGACGACAACTTTTCAACGAACTTTTTATCTAATATAATAAAGCATTAATATAACTATAGAATACGTACGGTGTAGCTTTTTTCTAGATCTTTACAGTAGTGAACAAAAAACTGAAAATTCCGATCAAAATCAGCAAAGGTGATTTACTATGCTCTATAGTTCGGTGCACCTTATCAAGCTGTACATTGCTAACTTCTTGAATTTATGAATGAGAAGCACGATGACGCGTCATATTGCATCAGTGTAATGGAAGTGCAGTTTAACAAGCGGTACTCAGGCTTTATCCAGTATTAGTTGCGGAAACTATAGACATTGTATACTATTGTTATTGAATCAAAAAATCAATATAAAAACTGGCCATATTGAAAATATCCAAACACGATCTAGTACCTTGAATACTGACTTTTGTTAGTATATTTCTATATGGAACATTCTACGTCCAATTTAACGTGAAATTTTTGTCACGATCACCATAGTTCCGGATATATACATCTCGATAAGTTACGCTGAGATATCGCCTCCTAGATTATGAGTCTAGTATATTTATAAAGAGATCGACATAACACACTGTGAATTTTACGCGAACAAGAACAGTTACTTAGTTTCTACAAAATACATTTCTTGGAATTGTTTATTTTTACTTTATTTTGCAGTTAGTATTTTGAGGTAACGTTAACTAAACGCGCAGGCCTATGTAACTACAGTTGATTTTATGCATAATAATAATATTCATTTGAAAAGGCGCGCGCTAGCCAACAAGACGATATCTTTTCTATGCGTCACATAATAGCCAAGTGTCGTTCCTGCTATAAATATATAAAAAATAAATAAATAAATAAAACGTAACTATTTAAGCGTAAGCATTTGACTTAATCGACAGAAGTTCATAGCTTTGTTCTGTTTTATCAGTTACATTAGGATTTCATTAAATTGACTATTAAAATATATGTGACTGTATCGAATGAACTTAACAGAATGCTATAGAGGGTCAGACTAGATGGAAAATAGGAATATACGCTTGATAAGACTCGGTAAGCTAGGTCTAAGAAAGTAAGTATTTCTCTGTTGTGTACGATTGAATTTACTGCGATTTTCGAGACCTTTTTTTGAATGCGATGGAAAATTTCCGAATAGAGATTTACGCAGTTTGATTGTCAAATAGCTTAATAAACGTATTTCTGTAATTATTAACACTTTCCCGGTTTCTTTCTTGTTCATTTGTTCGAACACGACTGAGATGTGGCCCATTGGTACGTTCAATAGGTATCAATATACACTTTGTTTATATTTATCTCAAGTCATTTGAATTATAAGTAGGAAAGGTATAAGTAATAAGTAGAATATAAGGTAGAGGTAAGCATGTTAATAAGACGAAACAGTAAAGAACCAAAGATTGGTGCGTGGAGCTATTCTTTCCCGCATTTATATTACGAACGAGGAAAAAGACCAAAAATAGCTTTGTTTTAACTTTGCTAAGCTTTGTTTTTATCGAGACTTGTCGCTTTTTCCATAAAAGTGCCGTGACTTAAAGCTTTTTAATGGATGACTAGCTGTCAAGGAGATAGCGCTGCGATCAATGCACTGTAGGTCTATGTGTTAAATGCAATCGCTCCTGTTTAACTTTAATTAAATGTTTAATTAAACATTTCACTTTTAATCAATAAGTAGTAAAGATCTTGGAAATAAAAGATGGCTTACCTGATAAGGTTTGCCTAAACGATAACGACACGTACGGCCATTTCTCGTGACTCCACGTGAATCCACAATGCTCTTTGTTGTGTAGTTGATATTTGACTTCAATGCAGAGTTCTGCTATTTTTCATTTATGAGAAAGCTGCGATTATTGTCGTTCTGCAGAGAGGCTACATTGTTGCGTTTGACATTACCTCAGACGGAAAGCATGCTACCCCATCGCACTATCTTTTCCTGTCGAATTGTTGACATGCGGCGGACGACTGAAAAAACTTTGCCCGCTAGTGAAAAACGAACGACAGTATCTCCATGCGACCACCCGTCAAAGCGTGACATCCAATAGATTTTCCTGTGCTTGCTAGGGCGGTTTGATCGAATCCGAACTGGGAGTAGATGCAGCATGGAGAACATTCACTGGCGGGTGGTGCGTGTGACCTTCGGTGGGAAAGGGATATAGCTGAAGCAAACGCTCTCTCCTGTCCCAAACGGCCAATTTTATTGCACTGGAGCAACTGGGACGGTGCAATAAGCAAATTAAGCTCCCATATAGAAAAAAAAAAGACTTAAACTAATAAATTAGTTTGAAAACCAAATCATACGACTTTATTATAAATTAAATAACATTTGCTCTTTTAGTGTGTGGTACGCCAAGGTACTACTGTAAAAGAAAACTATAACCAATAACTGCTCTGGGACAATCTAAAGAAGGTAGACGTACACAGCAAGGGGTTCGGGATGCGCTTGGACACGTTTTGGCGGGCTATCTATTAATGGGCATGCGCCTATCCGTTCGTTATTGAGTATATCGAAACAAAGCCATCCAGTTATTGAATAGAGTCACCGAGTCATAATCACGAGGGCTGAAGATTCTTGTGTAACAGCTAGAATTACCCGTTGTTCAATGCTTTCGTTGTGAACGAATAATATATATATGTATATGTACTTTGTTGACCGAAATTAAGAGCACACATCGTTGCAAGTTGCGGGCATTTTACGAAAATCTAAAATAAATCGTCATAAGGCAAAGAAAGAGGCCCTTAAACCAAGATGAATTGACAAAAAAAAAATCGAAAACTTATCAAAATGGTGCAAAGATCTTTTTTGATGATTTAAGAGAGAAATTAGGAGCTGTGTTTGCGAAGCAGAGAGCTCCCATCGTGGCTTTGGTTGATTATAAGCCTAGAATATAGATATTGAATTTTTCATGTCTAGCATCTCTGAACAAGGCCTGTTTTCTGTAAAATTAATATTAACTGGATTTGGTTCTGTGGTTCATTCTCGCTGAATTTCGGCTTTCAATCTGTTCAGTGTCGTGGGTTTTCTAGCGTAAACTTTTTTGAAATATCTTTAGAAGGAAAAGTCGATTAGCTTCATGTTTAGAAAATGGCCACAGTATTTCATGAGACTGATCTGTTTGGTCTGATCGTCTGATCCATTTATTTGGAGGCTCCTCCTCAGGATATGCTCCTGTATCATGATGAAGGGTGAAGGTGTTCCGTCCTATTTGATGTAAAATTTGTCATCTCCACCAACATCTTGCCGAATGCATGATGAAACAGATTCTTGCAGAAAAGTCAAATAATTGGTACCCGTTAGTGTCCTGTTCAAAAAGGATTATCCAATTAATCCGTTGCTTGAAATGGCTCACCAGATTGTAACTACTGGTAACTTATCATGGTGTTCTTACGTAATATGGGGATTTACAGTAGGTGCAATTATGTTGATTAATTTTGCCATCTAAATCAAATGTAGCTTTACTACACTCGAAATCTATACATCTTGTCAACATGTTGTCAAGTACTATTGGCAAAATTATTTCCATCTCTTCCTCTAGTCTTCATTAATAGGTCGTGCCGGTGTTGGGACGTAACTTTCGATTTAAATCGATGATTAATGATTTGATTCCCTTACAGGCTTTTAAAATGTTTTGCTCTGACTTTTCAGTGCTCTTTCCTGGCTGATGAAACTGGTTGATGTTCTTAATCCTTAGGAACATTTCCTATGTTAAAACATCTTAAAAAGTTCCATTCGTTTTAAACATATCTTTTATCTGAGTAAGTAAACTCCCTTAATTTAGTAATTAAAGTTAACTGAGGTGAATGTACCGGAACTCCCCACTATATTACTTTTTTAGGTTATATATATTCTCTTTTTATTTTTAGTATTTATATTATTTGTACAAGTATTTTTTTTACTCAAAATTATCCATAATTTACTTATTATCTTCAATTGATTACACATTAAAAGAAGAAACAAGCGGAATGTTGTAACCCGCACAAAACATTGTGTTCATTTTTTAGAACACCCTGTAAAAAAAAGTTCCCTTCTCAATACCTGCTAGTAATCTCACTTAGATATCTGTTTTAATTTTGACACGACTTACAAAGAAATAACACCAATTTGATTGTATATATATATATATAGAATGCGACGCTCGAATTGGGACACTTTCTTATGCTTTGTTTTAAGATTGTAACTGAATAAAGGTAAGCATTTCAACGAAGTTTTTTTTGCGCGTGCTTAGAATGCCGTTTTTGGTGACTGCGATAATTCAATATAATTTCCATTCACCGTGATAAGAGCTTCAATTTGGGGTCTAAACGTCTGTATTGGTAGGCGTAAACCCGTAAATATGTCGTTTAAAGACGCTAAATATAAGACAATCAAGTGGAATTAACGTTCGGACAGTAGGTTAAGACTTATAAACCCAGAAAGGCCTCAAAACTGCAAAAAGCCTAAGAATGCACGCCTCTGTCGAATTGACTGATTTAACCCCGTTAAGAATATTTTGTAGACAGATGTAGAAGCAGACAATAATCTGTTACTGCAAAATACGATATATACAACGAGTTGTTCATGAAAAGATCCCCCATAGCTAAAGGTGTATGAAGTTGGACATGATAATCAAGGCACCTCTTCTGTTCGAGTAATTTTGATTGATTTTTTTTCAATAGGCTATTGTTAATCGTTATCAGTAGAGACCCGTATTCAATTTTTTGCAGGGCCCCAACAGCAGCTCATAATGCTCAATTCCTACTAAACAAATAGCACCACCGTATCCTGTTTTAGTTTTGCCATAAATTGTAGAACCCGTTTTTTCATTTTTTGCTTGTACATTATTGTCGTATCTAATTGACTTTTGATTACTGGCTTGATTTTGATACGGTCGAGTGAAGCACTTCGCAACAGTTTGTACGGTACCTAAACGTCAAGCTTTTGTCTACTTAATTTTAGCAGCTTTTTTCATAAGCCGTTGGCTATAACAAGAAGCATCTTGTAGATCGACACTCCCGGAAAAAAGCACGCGAAAGAAGCACCTAGGACTCGACTCTTCAAATATCGTATCTTGACTACAGACAAAGTACATTTTTATGGGCTTAGATAGTATTTGTGAATGAAATTGTAATGGACAGCGAATTTCTGCAGTAAGTTCATTCATCTTCAAGGCGTCCTATTTTAAGACTGAATGAAGGCATTTTAACACCTCCAACGTATCTACTATTTCCAAATCTTAATTTTCAAGTGAGCAACGCCGACCCATATTATTTGAGATATGTGAATTTGAAGTTAATTACCTAGAAAAGAGATCGATACTTATATGCATATACGTACATAAATATTATTGGATAATATTGTTCCAAAAGTAACTAGCCGGCTTGTTATTTTTTAAAAGAAACTCATCTGCATCATACAGCAGAGAGTAATTAATTAAAATGAAATGTCTATTTGCGGATAGGCAATCATTCCACTTCAGCTTTTACTATGGAGGCTATTAGAAATCGACAGGCAAGTACTCTGAGGATAGCTGAGCAATTAGTAGTACAAAGTACGAAATCGGAAAAACCTCAATCTACTCTTATTTCGAACCATATGACCTAATTACAAAATCATGATTAAGTTGCTAATAGCTTATTAAGCCAATTTAAAATTTAATTCGTTATTAGATAAGAAAGTTTCACTCGAAAAGCACTTATAAAAAAAAACAAGAAACAATCACTATGGGATATTTTGAGACTATATAAATATGTGTTTGCGTGGTAGGTTATTCATTATTTGCTAACTGTAGAAATACAATCTAAATTTACTAAATAGGGTCGGTTGCTAGCTTTTTTAGAGAAACCACTTCTTTTGATGATAAAGTTCTCTCTCTTCGGTAACTGTTTGACTTGAAAAAAAAGCGAATTAAAGTATATGTCAAAGTTGCACTTTTTTCTAATCTAAGGCCCTTACCTGTAGCGTTTCAATTCAACGTAAAATCCCGTTCACTGTACAATAAAATTACAACAGACTCTTAGAGAAGAAAACCCTTTCAATCGGTACATAAAGGTGAAGAAAGCACTGAGAATATATATATATATATATTCTCATGATAATCCGCTAAAGTCTTACCCTCAGTAGAGGTGAAACGGTCAAGATACGCAAAACAAAAGTAACAAGAGGCTTTACAGCTGCGGCTAAGCATTGTGGAGCTTTTAACAATGATATAGATCGCCTCGGACGCACCGATTTAAAGGTTTACTTGTTTTCCTTCACTGTCTGTGTCTGTTACATGAAACATATACGTCACTCCCACAAGTTCCACTAGCGTCCTTCCTTAATCATTAGTTTAAATAGGTTATCAGTCCGTTGTAACACATTCTGTTAACGTTAAGTTACACCAATCAAAGGAGCACTCAATCAAACTCATATTTGAGCATTCATATAGACATATATATTTGGTAGCCTGATATAAGCTAAACAGATAGTCCATGTGATGAAATGCCGCAATGCATATATATATCCGAGTTGCTGTGTCTGCGTAAATGACTAACGGTTAGCATTGTACCAATAAAATTACGATAAGACACGGCTGTAATATCCTGAGATAACTGACTCTCTAATCACATGCTGCGCATTGTTCTGCCTCACCTGGCAACAAACATTTCGGCCATCATTGTATGTATACTACAAATCAAATAAATAAAAGCGTGTACATTAGTCGATGTGCTCAGCACACGGAGCCGGAGCTCTGAAAATAACAAATGGACCGATTGGCTTTCGTTAGATTAGGAATAGTATGTGTTCCGGTTATGGCCAGTAGCAGTGGGTTTGCCTACTAACTGAAGTTAAGGACGCGTAAAATTGGCTAGTTGGTACAAAGACAGGCCTAGACACAGTTAATTTCATGCCGGCAACAACCATCTGAAACAATATTTAATGATAGTACCAGACTTAAAATATAAAGCATTTACAAGTGTTCATGTATACGTGTAGTATCATTTTGCTTAACTTGGACACTTTTCTAAGTTATTGTAACAATGGCAGTACAACCAATCAAAAAGTACTGCGTTTAGCACTTCGTTCAATCTATGCAACTCGCACAAACTGTTCGTTCTCTTAACTTCCTAAGTTTTTTTTTTTTACTGGTTTCTATGTAGTCATTGCTATCCACAAAGCAAGGTATCGAATATTTTAGAAGTCTGTCCTTTTTCTGTTCTTCTTTTTTTCGTTTACTGCATCTATTGAATATATGTAGCTGACAGTGAACTTGGCATCTAGGCGAAACTTGCGGAAGCCTTTTTTCAGTCTACACTTGTTTTGGCGCTACTCTGAAGTTATAATGTTGCCGTGCTAATAGTAAGTAAAAAAAAATAGTATGCTACGATATATAATATACAATTTCCAACTTGCCGATTGCTTGATTCGCTACCGCAGTAATTCAATGACGAGTTGTAACTTAACCGACCAGCTAACAGGTAGAAGAACTAGAGTGAAAGAAGTAGATAACTGAAGGAATTCAACCAATTCCGTGAAACTCGCCCTTATTCGACATAATTACACACTTTGATTTTGCTTTTGTTTGAAGTGCTTGCAGATTTTATGGCATAACGCATACAAAATGACCTATGACGTTCTATGTTTCTAGCCGAGGGCACTAGATCATGTATGGTGGAATCATCTAAACACTTCGATTCATCTGTGTATACCACTTATGGGGTCGGGGGTGATTAGAGTCCAGGGCACGGTTGCCAGAGGCATATTCCCAAAAAAATTAAAACTGTATGTTTTTTTGACTCAAGGTAATTTGAACTCAAGGTAACGTTGAATGCGGTCATCAGATGTCAATAAATTTCTCCTTTCGTATTTCGTATTGCGACGTATTGAATTCGTTTTGCGACTTGTGAGTCTGGTCTAGATACGTCCACCGGCACTGAGTGCTTCCATTGTTCTCGTTAAAAGTTTCCCCAATATGCCTCCGACGCATCTGTTTCTATCAGCTAATACACCGACTAAAACACCGATCAAGAAGAACTACAAACAGAAAATATATTTTGAAGCTTTTTTTATCCTAAAATTAAACTTTAAATTGAAACTTCTCAAAGTCCAGCTGTGGTGTTGTCCTATTTATATATTTAATAGCTACTTGTATGACATTATCGGTATTGGCATTTACTCTGAAAATTATTTTGCATAGTGCTTTTTCACCATGAGTCATAAATTTCTGAATCTAAGGCGTAGTTTTATATTAGTCGTTTTTAGCCGGAAGTGTACAGTATTCAAAAACAGATTACGATTAGGAGTGCGGCACTTTGTTCAGGAATTAACTCCTATATTCAAAAGCTCACAACACAAACTATTTCTCAAGTATAACTAAATTCGTTGCTTATCTCTTGGCGTCCCTTATCTACGAAAAATGTATTTTCCTTCCACAAGCAAGACTTTAATGGGACGACATGTGAGAATTTTACGCGCGTTTATCTCGAGTGGCAATATTGTCGCGGCCCTCAGTCCCTCCCTCCCTTGCCAGCCGCGCTAGCTCTGCGTATTTAGTGGCTTGGTGCGTCTTTTCGATAGACAGTCTCTCCTCTAAGTAGTCAACACTTCTTCTACAAGCATTACCCTTTCCTTCGCCCTCTCCCGTGCACTGTCTACACCTTTTCCTTCTGTGTTTTGTTTAAAGCGGAAGGGTCATTGGCTACGCTGAGTGCAGATGATCGCTAACTAAGGGCCTGTGTATAGATGCAGGGCAAACGAACATTTAAACGGGACCACCGATAGGGCCTCTCTAACGGATGTGACGTCATTTCCCTCAGCTGTTCTTCTCCTGCAGCGGAGGTAGCAGCAGACAGCCGCCGTCACCTCAGCGGCTGCATTGCCCTGCCTGTCGTCTTCTTTCCTTACTCCGAATGCCTGTGGTCGTTGTGTTGATGTTTGTGTTGTTGATGCTCGCATCAGCAGCAGCAGCAGCCGCCGCTGCCACCGCCGCTGTTGTTGCCGTTGCCGCCGCCGCCACAACGGCCCCAGCAGCCACAGCGCCAGTAGTCTCTTCTAGTGCAGTGGTACTTATGCGTGCTAATGACTCGTAGTGGTTTGGCCCTCATCATTGCTGTCGCCTTCGTCGTTGTTTCTGGCTCCACCGGTGCTGCTACTCCTGCTCGCTCGCTCGTCCCCTTGTTCATTGTAGCCTGAGTAAGCCAAACTGTCGTCGCCTGTTGTTTGAAAAAGTCTTCTGTTCGCCGTCTGTTTAGCTGGCTGGCTGCCGCTGCTGCTGACTGTTCTATTGGTTGTTGTGGGCTGGCGGCTGGTTGGAGCTGGTTGGTTCGTTCTTTGTTGGACGACTCACGGACTGGCCGCTCGATTATAGTTAGAGTTGCCACCGGCTGGTTCATTGGGACTACACGTTGTGTTCGTTTGTTTTTTGGCTGAGGGCCCAGTATCTGCCAACAGTGTCAGGAAGACACACAGCACGAAGGCTCGTTGTTGGCCCAATCGTTACAGTGCATACTGACGACGAAGTCGTCGTCGTCGTCGCTATCGTCGTTGTCATCGTTGTGTGATCGTTCGTCGTTATCGTCTGCCTGCCTGCCTGCCTGTGTATTTGTGTTGGCTGATCCTGCCTGGTTACTACCTTTTAGTCAGTAGTCCTGTGTACGCATATGAAGACTGAACACGAGCATAAACCAAAGTCAATGCTACTGCCCCCCATAGGCGGCAGCAACGGCGGTGGGGTATGGTCGTTCGTTTGATCGTATTCAGTATATATCTCTCGCTTGGCTGTATTCTCTGGTTCAACTGAGACGGCCAGGTAGCTGGAGAACTCTCTCTCTCTCTCTCTCTGATTGAGTGACTGACTGACTGACTGACTAGCAGGAAACAAGGAAGAAGGAAAGATAGAAACAAAAATATCTGCTGGTTAGGCTGTTGTAATTCTGACAGGCTAGCTGTTGTCTTAGTGTGACTGACCCTTCCTATCCGTTCGTTGCTTGGTAAATGCGCTGCTGATCGTCGTCGTCGTCGTCATCGTTTGTATTGCCGGATCGTGCTGGTGATCGTGGCTGTTCCGCTGTAGTATCTCCTGCTACGCCCACTGGGGGGCCTCGCCATCGGGCCGATTTCTCTTGTCGTTAACTCGGGCTGGCGTTGCAGCAGATTTTTCAACAAAACGCGGCCTCCACCCAACGGCAGTCATTTCGGAACCAAAGGGTGAGTGTTGCTCCCTCAGCTTTTTGTTTATGAATGTTTGCTTTTCATACAAAACCTGTTCCTTCTTGAATCGTTATAGCCGCCCCTGTCTAATCAGTTATACATGGTATTTGAGTTAACATGTTAAATTACACCATTGACAACTGGTAGGTACTTAACTTTATACGAAACTACCATTCGGTTCTCCTGCTGCTACAATAGCAACAACTGTAGTTGCTGATGATATTTTCGTTGATGCCCATTCGAGCTGCTAATTGTCTCTCAGCTAGTGCTATGATGTTAGTTACTATTAGAAAACTTAGGAACAGATGTTTCCTTTTGGACGCGGGACATATTGAAAATTTCTTATATGATGGGTCCATTATTTTTGCTTGCCTCGCACAGATGCAAACATTCCAACATTCGTGCGTATTCGTCGTGTTGAAGAGCATCAATAATAATGTCATGGTGTTTACAATATCTTACTAAGAAAACAATAGCTTTTAATTGCTTTCCTCTTGGTTGTCACTACTAGTAAGAAGACTTCTTCCTTTCGTTCTTCCGCTATGACTTTGAGTTAGTGTTGGTGCTCCCTTGTCCGCTTGTATTTGTATTATAACAAAATCGGTGGTGGTTTTGATTATGATCACGATGATAGTCGCTTGCCTCATTTAGCGACAGCGGCGAAAACGGGAGCGGCAACAGCAGCTGTTCGTCTTCGATGACGAATAGAGCAGTAGCGTAGCGCGGTAGTCGCAACGATACAATATGCGAATAACTGCGCCCTCTCAATAACCCTCTTGTAAGATAATACTGTCACTACAAATACATTTATTACGTGTATTATTGGCACGCAGTGGCATCAATCAAAAAGCACAGCAATAACAATAAAGGTAGCGCTAGTTGGGGGTGACGGGACTTGCCTTTATGATCATAATCATTTCTTTCATGACAGCGCATCTTCTATATGCTACTGCTAGTTATAACGGTCAGGCTGTATACCCGCGTCGCTCACAGCGTCGTTAGTCAGAGGGTCTACATTTACTTAGTACATATATTTCTCTTGCTACTGCACTCATACTTTTCTAATTTCCCCATGACGACCCGTCATTGATATGCCAAATAGTGTCGATTGTTGAGGAATTACCCCTGCTCATTTGTGGTCAGTTATTCACCAATTGGGCTGCTTCATTGCGTACATTACTTCTGTCGCTCTTACTTATCACGACAATCAGTTGATGATTAATTGGCATATTTGTTAATAGATGTACATAGGCTGAGCTGATGGATTTTATCTAAGTTTGAATTTACCAGATGTAAATCCGAGAACCACAGGTTAGCTGTTTCTTTTCTTTACTGAGCTAGGCTGAACTATCAGATAATATTAATGGTACTTACTGACACATAAAAGAAGACAATATAGATAAATATAGTCAGCTTAAAAATCGTATGAACCCATAATAGTCTGATACCTTTCGTCGACGGCCAAAGCAGCATAAACACACCTACAAATAGGTCTAAGTTTTTTTTGAGCCCTTAATAGGGGTGTACGTACTGTACGATAAACACGATAAGGCTGCCACAAATTAGTGGCGTCACTTGAGAGAAAAACGCTTAAGCTGTATTTTTTTTCGATCGTTTTTAAGTAGACATAAGTGACTCACTCACAAGTATATATATAGGCGAACAGGCAAGTTACTTTGTTACTTTTTTTGGGATTAATGTAAAGATGAACCCTGCTTTTTTTCTAAATAATTCCCATTTGGCAGGTCATCATTAGCATTCCATTCATAGCATTCATGCGGTAATGTTCTATGTATTCTATGATACTCAAAAAATCTGCTATAATTTTGCAACTGTAAGCTGCCTAGAAAACCGCCCTATTCATTTTAATTAAACAATAATTCTAATACTTCAGTGATATCGAGTCACTCTATGGATATATACAAGAGGCCAAGTGAAAATCAAAAACGAACATTACTTCGCTATATTTATTGTATATAGGATAACGTTGTTGATTATTTTTCAGGTTTTTCGGTTTCATTTGTTTTTAAAGTTAGACCAGACCTCACCCGCGTGGAGTCTTGCGGGCAATAACTATTTCTTTTTTATGCGCTAATTTATAAATATTGGCTTGAACTATGCGCATACTTCAAAAGCTAATATTACTGCATTATTATTTGAGAACAGTGACGAAAATGGTAGAGAGTAGCCTTTTTTTGGCGTGATATAAAGATACCTCTTCCACTGTGTAACGTACATGATCAAACTGTTTCAATAAAACTATCTATTTATAATAGAATATGGTACACCTATGCTCGTAATAAGATCTAAGAAATACAAGGATATTTTTTGAGGAGAAAGGTTGTAAAGCCTTGTTTGTGCGTTATGTTACATGAAAGAGTGCCTCTCAAAACCGAACACAGGTTAATTTTGGTTGCCCTGTGCAGGAAACAAAAATATTAATAAATTTACACGATTTTTATATCTGTACTTAGGCTCTCTGTTCTTCAAACGCTAGAAACTATAACTCTGGCTACAATGTCACTTGAAAGAGCGATCCAGAAGTTTTCTTAACTGTTTATGAACGAATTACGCGATAATATCGGATTTGAGAAAACATTTGCGAGTTTCAGCGCAATATTTAAGCAGTAAAGGATATTTTGTACATAAAAAAAGAAAACGATTATTGTCGGAACGGCTATATTTGACCAAGGCGTGCTCCGAAACTAAATGTAAACGGTGCTAAACTATGTAAAAGCGTAGGGGCGTCATGGGGTGCGAACAAACTGAGGAACATCAGATACCATGTGGTGTTTAGCAAGACATGAAACGAAACGTTAGCCGATTATGGTCTCAATCCTTGCAAGTCATGTATAGCTAGAATCACCCTGAGATTTGGGCTAATGGATTGCTACGACTAGTTAATCTCTCTAGCTAAAAAAAACAGTGCGATAAAAGGAAATAAACGGCTAAAATGTTGAATTGACCAACGATTTTGTGAAGCACCATGTATACACTGTCTTATATATATATATATATATATATATATATATATATATATATATATATACCACAATGACCTCTAAATGGACTTGTCAGTTTTGTTCAGCTCAGAAAAAAAAGCGAATTTAACTAGTAAACTTCACTTTTTAAGGTCCCGTGTACATCTCAAACGATATCTGTCCCAAGAAGGCATGACAGAAATGACTCATTGAAAACCCTTCAATAGTAGGTCATTTCTCTGCAGCTTAATGTGAAGGATACGATCACAATATGATTTTGTGGTATCGTTTAGGGACGCTAAATGTGGCGATGCTACAGGTTTTATCAACTGATCGCTAGCGAAACTACTGAACGCAGAAAAGCCACAGGGGTTATTTAGGCAGAGGAAGAGGTGGTAGTCAAACCAAGTAAATAAAAGATAAACACAGGTTTCGTCGATTTTAGGCACAAAGTAAGATTTAAGGCACCTAAGTTTTTTCGCTCTATTGTATATTTCTATTATGATAAAAGCAAAAATGCTACCAGAGCTCATAAAAAATGGTTTGGTTTGTGATCAAGATGCGTAATCAGAAGAAACGGCCCAAACAAGTTTTTAATGTTTTCGTCCTGAAAATTTAAGTGTTGTAGATGCTTCTCATAGTAGTCGACCAATTATAAAAAAAGAAGACGAAATTATGCGGAAGTTGAGAGAGACCGCCACTTGAGTATTCATGACATTATTAAAAAATTATAGATCTTCCACCAAACTCTGTTAAACAATTTGAAGAAAGTTGCCTAAAAAAACTCGATATTTGAATTTATGCGAAGTTATTTGTTCGATAGAAGTTCCATTTTGAACTTCATTGCGTGTTGTATGCGAATAAAATAGTTTGTGGAGAAAACGTAATTTATAGGCACCTTCAAGACTGGACTTCTCTTAAATTATTTAGCAATAGTCGAACTAAACAATTGTACGCAAAACGGATCTTAACATTGTGATCTTAACATTCTAACGATCACACGTTTAAGACTGCTATAGCTTGATTACTTACTCTATAAGTAGCCTCTAGCAGAACTTAACATGTCAGACTCTACTTTTTCTAATTCTTACGAATATATGTTAAAATATTATATATACATAGTTTTTATTTCTTCGGTTTAAAATAAAGTTGACATAAAACTACTGGCTTATTTAATTTGTGCAACGTATAGAGGCCAAATATTATGCCACGCGGATCTTTATGTGTTAAGTTGTATTATAATTGCCTCATATTTGTTATCATTAACCTAAATTTGTGTCGAATAAACGTTGACCCAGCAGCTTGGTT
Source organism: Varroa jacobsoni (assembly GCF_002532875.2). Classification (NCBI taxonomy): domain Eukaryota; kingdom Metazoa; phylum Arthropoda; class Arachnida; order Mesostigmata; family Varroidae; genus Varroa; species Varroa jacobsoni. The sequence goes on along the minus strand of NW_019213306.1, from coordinate 206,108 downwards.
TCATTGTTTTTCTCTCTCTCGTATTGTTTGTCAGGTTTTCTCCAGCACCTCAAGAAGGTCATGGATTCGCCTCGGTCGGCGAAAAAGGCCAAGCTGGCCTTTGGCCACGGAGACTCGGCCTCTCTGCCGCGCACTGCCCGAAAAGAGATGTGCTTTTATTGTTTCGATGTGCTTGTCTCCCATCTTAATCGGCAGGAGTTGCCGCCGGAGCCTCACTTTACGAATGAAAGCTAGTAAGTTCTATTACATTGCGCTTACTGGAGTAGTACAGACACCTCAACGGCAACAGTGCCTAGTCTTGATTAAAGATGAAAAAGCCTGTTCCTTAAATGTTTCAAAAAAAAATACTGAACTGTTGTCACAATTTTTTTTTATTATGCCGCATGGATTTTTATCCTTTTTTATTATCCTCTCTTGGAAAGATTCGTCATGCTATTCTTTACTAATGTAATAGATGTATTACAATTTTAAATAGAAACAACCCTGTTAATTAAAGGTATATGTTAAACAATATGAAGTTTTGTTTCAAATTAGCTTCTTTCAAACCTTTTTATCGGCTCAAGCACATTATAGTGCTAAGCACACAAGAATTATTTGACACGATTTTGCGTAACATTTACTCGATACACTCGCGCTAAGTATGAGTTGTTCAGGTCTATTTTTAAAACCTATTGTTGTATTAAGGCCTATTATTTCGTAGACTACTACGCGTTTTTCATTCGAGACTGTTGTGATTATGTAACTATACAATCTCCTTTTAACAGTGCGATGACATCCAAGTCATTAAGCATATTCTCAGGCTGTGCACATAGCGCTAAATGCAGACAACTGCACAGCTTGAACACAAACTGCTGTTGTTTAGGTACACACTTGCCAAAGTAGTCATAAACGGATTTTTCTATATAATATTTAATCAATAGTTACCGCAAACTACAAAATGTCAGACATTTTTGCTAGTTTCATCTACTGGCAGTATCAGCGTTATATGTGCTAATACAGTGTATGTTTTAAATTAAATTGAATATTACTTTTAACTATAAACGATGTAGATACCTGCTGTAGGGTTCATGTCAAACTTGAAATTAATGCTTGATTCTTTTTCATTGCCTTTCTTTTTTACCTTATAAATTGAAAATGCTAACCAATCTTCTCCTATAGCGAGTGACTTAGGAATATGTACATAAGGCCAATTCTCTGTTTCGCCATGTGGTAGCACCCAAATGCAGGTTTCCCAAGGATTTCAGTCCTGACGGAAAGTTTTGGTTAAAATTAGTTTTTGAAAAAAGTGCCTACTTCTTCTCAATATACGCATGTTCTTACTCTCTTAGCCAGGCGTTTATAACACAATGGCGTCTTTCTTGAAATGGTATCTGCAAAGTTAATTATTTCATAAATTTAAGTTTTCACCAACAAATCAGGATTGGTGCCCTATGGTTCCGTTATGAAGAATGCTTCCTCTACAAAGCTCTACACCCTTTCGACGATTGACCTCGAGTTTTGAAGCACCCTGTATATCTCATTCAAGCTATATTATTTGGTTGTCAAATTGCACTAATAAAAAACAAGCCCCGATTATACAATTTAAATAAGGCATGTCTGGTATTCTTTTGAGGCATCTTAATATTGTTGTAATATTTTTAGTATCCTTCATTGGGTACATTCAGTGCTAGAAGTTGGTTAATAATATTGCATTATATTTTCAGTCCGCTCTTCGTCACATGGCAGCTGGGTCGCGAACGCCGGCTTCGCGGCTGTATCGGCACTTTCACGCCACTAAAGCTTCATGGTGGTCTACGGGAGTACGCACTAACGAGTGCTCTCAAGGATTCCCGATTTGAGCCAATTACAAGAGACGAACTGTCACGACTAACCTGTGCAGTATCGTTACTTACTAACTTTGAAGATGGACACGACTATCTCGATTGGGAGGTAGGTTTTTATGTCTAAATAACTTTGAGTTGATTAACACTTAATTCGTTTTTAGAACAAACAGTTCTATAAGTATTATGCTACAAGTCGTGATAATTTGCCTTAATTATAGCTTTTTATTAACCTAGCTTTAACTGAATAGAATTAAAGCTCGAACTATTGTTTAAATTGACTCAAGTCATGACCATTTGAATAGTTGATAAGGTGATTCGTCGACTCAGAAGACAAGTAGAGCATCACCATTTGGTTGATTTTTTTTCATGGTTAACTGATTTTATCAGGGTAGCGAAATTCTGTTTGCGGTTGTCGAGATAGAATTTCGTTTTTCTAAATAATATGGCACTAATAGAAACTTAAGATTCAAAGCAAAAGCTATATGTTTTAATACACATCAGTGTCCACTTTTAATATTTAGACCTCACAGATAGGCACAGCCATGATAATGAGCACATTTTGTGCAGAATTTACCGTGTTTGGGAATTTAAAGAAATGAAATTCGGACAGATTTAAAAAATACATTGTATTCTTTGTGCAGATTGGAGTTCATGGCATTAGAATAGAATTCGAGACGGAAAAAGGCCACCATCGTAGTGCAACTTATCTGCCAGAAATAGCAAAGGAGCAGAACTGGGACCGACTTCAAACCGTCGATTCACTTTTACGTAAAGGTGGTTTCCGGGGTAAGTTAAACTGCGTAAATATTTCGTAAACGTTTTTGAGTTTGAATGCAACGAGCGCGGAAAAATTCTGATGGAAACTTTAACGGAAAACTGCTCTTTTTCGTTCTTGAGTTGCTAAAAGGAAATGTGAGATGACACTGTTGAATTCTATAATGTCCTAATGTGGTAGTCTTAGAGAAAATATTATAATAACATTAAGCATTTACATTTACTTTGTGTATAGACGGATGGGCATTTGTTGTTGAAAAAAACGATGGAAAATTCGAATACTTGAAAATCACTCACAAATGTGTCTAATAGTTGTCATATCGTTGTTAGGTAGATAATAAGTCAAGCTGGTCATGTAAATGAGAAAAAAGTTTGTAGGAATGACTCAGAGAAGTAAATAAATAGCTGATATCGTTGTCAAAATATGAGATGGAGCAATCATAAATTGCCAGCGATCCTTGTGGCCTGGATGGAGCTCGAGAGCTCCAAAAAATAACAACATTTGTGGCAGATTGATAAGGCGCCTACGATCTTCTGAGGAGAAAGTAAATGTAGCGCTTTCACACATTTTATGGTCGTGAAAATATTGAGAACGAGCATGCATGCATACGAATTATACATCTGAATTTGTTGAAGGAAACGTGCTCTTTAATAATGATCTGACAACAGTTAATTATGTTGTTTTCATTTCATGATTTTCAGGTAACATAACAGCGGACGTTCGTCGTTCGATTAAGCTTGTACGCTACCAGTCGGAGAAGGTATACGCCTCGTGGCAAGAATACCGCGAGCACATAGAGACGATGCACTGCGGCTAGAAGATGTCACTCCAGACGCTCACTGTGATAACAACAACAACAACACCACTATTACTAGTATGACGACAACAACAACTAACCCGACGGAGTTTAACTGCAACGCCGATCGCATCATTAAATATAATCCTTCATTGTTATTATTACCATTATGATAATTATTATTATCATAATTATTAAAGTACTATTATTATTATTATTATCCAAATGAACTCTCATTACAAATAGAAGATGTTCGACATCAGGAGAGTCCCAAGAAGAACAAGCAAATAAAAGTGCAAGCCTGATTCCAATAGTTTGGCACATTGAAATTCTTTACATTTTGGGGCACTATGGTAATCAGATGCGTATGGCATTACTGAAAATATCGAATGATGTTTTAATATGTTTTTACGGGGACATCAATAGTAGAGAATGATAACATAACCATGTGCCACATTAATCGAAACGTAGGCTAATAGGTTTTACGGAGCTTCTTATTACATCACAATAATGATGCCTTATACTTTAATTCATATTCGTACTAGGTTATGTGAAAATTTTTCTATTGTGACTTTGTAATAGTCGAAAAAGAGTAATAATGCTAATGATGTTGATATGGAACTGCCGGCGGTCATCTCTGTTGAACTGCACTGCCATAAATGCTGTTGTACGAAGACAACAACAACAACAACAACAAAAAGAACTGACACTGACAGAATTAGAATTACATTTATTTTAAACCCGCTAAATTTTCATAATAGGTCAATAAGGTATAAAGTATATATAACTGGGAAGTGCAAGAATACAAGGCAAAATACTACGATATGTCATGGGGTAGACTAATGATTGCCACGATGACGCCTGAATGAAGCTGCAAAAACATTTAGCAAAAAAGATACGTCATCTTTTTTGAGCTAAACTTATAAATATCGCACTAGGTGCAGTGTGAGTAAGCATGACGCATAATTGTATTTATGAAATTGGCGCCTGCCTGCAGATTGGAAAGTGTTTGTTCTAACGAGCAGAAATAGCCTTTCTACTTCATATTATTCGTCCTTGCCGATCGATACACAAAGTTTTCAAAGCAACGTGCATCATACCACCATTATATAAAAATTTGGATATCGTATAATATGCAATTTGTGAGTGGAAATCAATACTGTTAGATATCTTGTCATTACATTGATGGCTATACATACTAAATACAACCATTAAACCATATAAAAAAGGAAGTGCAAATTTGTGAATGTATTTTAACATATTTTTCGACTTGCTCTATTTCTTTTCAAAATCTTAGATTAAATGAACTGTTTGAGAGAAATCCGCACGAGCTTCAAAACAGTTATCAGCGATCCTTGGATAAGCTATACATAAACTTTATATGGAGGCTTCAGATTTCTTAGCATAAGCTTCCGTTAACGTTTTAAGGTAAGCCTTCCGTCTTCTCTAATAGTGACCCGCAGAGGGCCCTTAACTGGCAAGGCTTTTTGTTTATTATTATACAGGATTTATTATCGATACCTATAAAGAAATTGGCAAAGCAGCAGTAAGCATAAGTACTGCAGTTGTAGTTATATACATCTGTTATTAATTGTTAGCTCGTCATGTGCATATCAATGCGTTACAGTATCGCAAAAAGAGTTTGACTAATTACTTGTTTAAGCGAAACATTGTCTGAAAGTTTAAAGTTGCTATCTATAGGTGAATGACAGGCAGACTTCGTTGTTCCATATATCTCTATGAAAAAAACTGAGCTGAACGAAAGACAAATGATTGATTGGTAATATTCAATTGTCATTGCGATGAACGGACAGAAAAAAACAAGTGCGGGGTAGAGGAAAAGTGAAGGTAAGGAAACTTACGGGTACGGTTAATAAAATTAAACAACGTTTTACATGGAGGCTAGACAACGGAGAAGTGATGTCGAACGAATAAATAGGAAAACATGCCCAGTGTGATGAAGTCTGAAGTAGTGAAGAGAGCGACCGTAATAATAGTGAAGGGCAGATAATTATAGTGGATAGTAACGCGTGCTAGTGACATTGAGAGGCATCATGAAAGAGCAATTTAATTGATTTTATAAGTATTATTATTATTATTATCATGTTACTCTTTGTTTGAACTAGGGCGAATATGCATGAAGCACGTAAAAGAATGAAACAAAAGAGATTCACATATCTGTTGCGTGTATTTCCCTGTAAAGGTGTCGAATGAAAGTTGATTGACTATTTCAATTATTGTTATTTCCGTCATAGCAATAGGCTTATTGTATGCGCCTTGTAATTAGCTTCTCCCTAACGTACACTTGAGCCTGTAACATGACTATAGATGATCTATACCAGCAGCAAAAAGCAACAGCATTCAATACTGCCGGCTTCTGAAATTCATTATCGAGAATTAGTCGAATAGAACTTTATATTTCCGAGCCCCGAGCTACAACAATTTATCTCACTTCCGTAGTGGTTTGCCATTTAAAAACATCAACACACTAAGCTTAAGATTACCTTTTTGATCAGTATCGAACACAGCTAACCTAACTACTGCTACGCCACACGTAATTTTACCAAGTATGTTATTGAAATTTCACAAACTGAGGAAGAGCGAACGAACGGAACAAGTTACGAGTCACGAGCAGGACCACCGAAATACGCCAAATAATTAAGTACATATGTATGGCTGGATAAAATTAAGCGCTGTGTTGAAGTGTTAGCACTAAAATATGCGCGTCCAATGAGATGTATTTGAGGGCAGGCTGCAGTGCTCTGTAATATCTATATCAAGAGCAACTATATGAAGTCATTTTAGAAAAAGAACCCGCATATTAATGGTAACCTTTGTAGTGAAAGACAGTCGGTCTATCGTATAATGCTGTAATTGAAATTTGGTCGTTCCCAAATGGAACCATACGATAAGGCATGTCCCTTATAACGTTGGCTAGATGGAACAGGTCTAGTGAACTGCTTTCTACAAGCTGTGATGTATTGCAAATTATCCATTGGCGTATATAGCAACTTAACTCACATATATTGCCATGGCTAGTTGCTGTGAAATATAATTGATACTTCCGTTATAAGGCAATTCTGTACTACTTTTTGCATTTCTCTTGTCGGTGCTATAAATATCAGTCTTTCCCATCGGTCTTTTCTTAATCACGAGATTTTCCCTAAATTGTACATGAAAGAATTTTAGTTGTTATTAGTAATTGATATTAATGATAATATTAAAGATTAATAAGTTAAATGAAATTCATATTGAGTAGGCGTGGGGCGCCCAATCGAAAAGAAAGCATGGCTTTCTTGATTAATGAAAGGTTTTTGTCTCTCTAGGCGGTATGCTTATCTGGACATCTTTATACATGGCAGTTCGATGAAGGTGTTGTTTACTTTTTACTAAAACCTCTCCATTGCTTTAGCCGATTACATCTTTATAGTGTAGAATATGTACACACAAATGACTTGAGGGGGGCTTCGCACGAGTTGTTGGTAGCCCCGCGAGATTAAATTTACTAACATCTTGTCGTTCGTCACTTGGGTTTATTCGTGGTATTTGTTAGCCCAGATGCTTCTGCTATTAACGGTGTGGTATTGCGATCACTATGATGACTAATTATTTTTATTTTCATTATAAATATATAGTAAAATAAAAGTGCCATCGATTTTCGATGGTGATCAAACAGTAAACGATGCTAAAGATAAATAATATTAATGCGAATGAAGTTGTCGAGTGTAGAAGCGCAAGGTTGCAGTCGTTGATTCTTGTAGGACGGTGATAAGCATCATCGTAAAATAGCGTCATCTAGTCATACAAGGGAAAAACAATCGATGAGCCTTACATCGGCGGGCCTGATTAGGCCAGTGATGATCACCCAGCTTGTACTAACGAACGGTATAGGAGTACGTGCTGGTGGGTTTGTAGCGTTCGCAATCGTCAGTTTTGACCTCTATTTAAGACGATGGTGATCAATGGCGAAATCAGAAAAGTATTCAGCCAACAGATAAAAAAGCAAACAAATCTGATTCATTCACCGATTGTGCTGAACTGCTAATAATTCATCGCCTCCAGATCAATCAGTACAGCTGTTGAATACATCTACTATAACAGTTGTCATATCTAACGGGCCCAAAACCAGGGGCAAAATAGTGTACTTATGCATAACATAATAATTTCTGGAAATACCTACCTTTTGTTCCTAAATAAATACCAACAGATGATACCTATGACTACGTACAAGATAAGAAATCTAGTTCCCCCGAACTACTTTTTCGCAGTACGAGTATGAAGAGTTGAATAGTTTTCAAGATTAAAAAATCATGGCCCTTTTTGCCACTGGTGCTTATTCTTTAACATGTTACTTCTACTACATGTCGTTATGTCAATGTTGCATCTGGGTAAAAGGTGTGTTTGTCAATGGCATTTTGTTCGCTGGATAAAGATATACCGGTAAACAAAATGCTGACGTTTATGAATTAAACAATACATATTAACTTGTCTTGATTCATATGGTACCAATACGAAATATTATAGATAAATAAACAAGAGTCTGGGAGTAGGCGAAAGAAAACAATGTTTGATCTCTATGAGCCGGATCCCTCGTTTCACTCATTAGCACTGAGCATTGAAGTTCTTCCCGGGCAGAAAGCAGAGGATTTTAATAAAGAATCTTGGATATCATGAAACGAAAGTTGTACCGTTATGCGAGACAGGCGAGGCTGATTGCGGGATCTATTAAAAAAACGTGATACTACTGAACATGGAAGACCCGGAAAGGATAATGTTTTGCTAGTTGGAGGTGACTGCTAACCATACCTTCTGGTTAGGTGTTGTTTCACAGAAATGTAATTCTTATTGAATGGGTGGACCCATTCCCGCTGATATAAAACTGAAAGATTGAGAAAAAGCGAAGTGAAATGAGGTAAACGTACGATGAGTATGGCATTATGATGCTAATAGTGATGGTGTCTGACTGATGACGTGATGATCAACAACAACAACAACAAGTAATTTTGAAACGTACATTATGATAATGATATAAATGGTTGATACTGCTAATGATGCTTGTTATGGTATGAAGTGATAAAGTAAACGATGGGTACAAGTACCGACTAACTCATCTTCTTCTATTATTACATTTAATAACACCTATAATAGGCATAATTTATATGTTAAATGGCATAAAGCAGGGAAAGAAGCCATTGTTTTCTTTGAAGGTGTTGAATAAATTGTATTGACAATATTACTTAACTGCTATAACTGTATAAATGATTCTTCAGATCAACAGCTATCACGTACGTTGATAACATTCTTATCCATAATTATAATATTAGCTATCATATGATCATACGATTAGGCTCAATATTAATTGGCTGGCCTCGAACTGAAACTAAAAGTGCGCGGTGGGTAATACCAGCTTACTTATGCTCTCAACTACAACGTACTCGATGTGGCGATCAATTTTCGGGGTAATTCTGTCTGTCGTTGCAACGTTCTCCGTCCAGTACCGAAGTAGACACAGAGGAAAGCAATGTGCTTATGACAAAAGGCTCTGAGGAATAAGCGCTAAATGTGTGCTTACGCTCGCCGAAATGCGTGTTTTCTTCCAAAGCTGATTCTTGATTATGTTCATTTAAATGTTGATTTCAGCAAGTCAGCAGCAATAAACAGCTGGTAAGAAGTATGAAAAACGAAAAGTTGCATATTGACAACTAGAAGATTATAATGGTGGTGGCGATGATGATATTACAATTGCTATTGATTATTATTGTTAACAATATTAGTATATTGTAATAATTAATTTGAAAAAATCTAGTTAACGAACAACAATTGTGAAGTCTGAAGGTATTGCATGCAAGGTGGCAATAAGTGATGGATATATATATATGTGTATATATATATATATATATAATAAAAATAACAAATCGAGGAAGTCATTGTGAACTGTTTTTCCTTAGATATAAACATATACGTTTATATATTTTCGTGATTTATTGAAATAGTTATTCTACAGTACTAGTCTTACATCTAGGACTCATTCCCTGGACATGCGGGATAGCCTTCTTTTTTTTTGTTTTGTTCGAAAATCGCTTTTAGCTCAGCTGCTGTTTTCGGTAATATTAAACAATTTTTCGATCATGTACGGTTGGACGTTCTAGATCCTTGATTGCATTGAGACTTCAGATCTATGCCGCCAATCTTATATACTTACCGAAACGTAGAGCGGCAACCTTTTCAGGTCAAATCTTCCCGCCCACTCATAAATGTCTGGAAAACCTTGCTGTATAATAGATTTCCTTTGAAAGGTATTTACAAATCCGCATCTTTTTGCATCATTCGTGTATATTTTCACCGATGGTGACAATAGCGGTGTGTCCTGGAGGGTTCATCTAAATAGTCCTCAGAGAACTACACCAAAGGGCTTTGTGTGGTTCTGTCTAGCATAATAACCAATAATAAAAAAAATTGCATATTCTGTACTGCAGTTAAGCATTGCTTCAAACGACGGGTTCTGAATCGGAATCATCATACGTACTCGAATTTATGCTCTGGTTGAAATATTGGCGCTTTCACCATACGACGTATGTACAACGAGGTCTTTTCTCCTCAACACATAACTGACCTAGCAGCTGTATTTCAATACGATAGAAATCTGATTCGCCCGTTTTTGTCGCACGGACAGTCTGTAAAACATTTGTCTATGGTGTTAACCTACCCAGCAGTTTGCTAAACTTAGATACTGTCGCTTTACCTTAACCTTCACTTTATTATTTTTTTTTTTTTCGAATTCGTTAGCCTATCTCTTTGAAGTAGGTTTACATTAGCATCATTTGCGTGTTATGAATTCGGTTTCCAGCTTCGCTCTAGTGACCTGCAAACTCCGTGAAGTCTCGCGATGGTGCTGCGGTAAGGTCGTTAACAAAGCCGCCAGACTGGTGCATTCCCCTAGGAACACTATGAACCCGCGGCAATTCAACGGCAACCCGATGCACTCGAAGTCTTGAAATCCACCCACGTTCCCCATAACGGATCTTAACCAGCTTTGGGTTGGGCCTGCTAGAAAACCGTAAGCAAGCCCATGTAGGCGTATCAACCATAGCTATCTCCAGTGTTCCAATTGATTGCCTAGGCATCGTGTAGCTAAGATTTAATACGTTTACATTCCATTACATTCGCTGTCGAATGCCCTTCGCAGACTTTACTGAGCTCTTTGTCCATCCTTGAATCGAGAACAACACAGCTTAGCTCCTGTTTTGGTGCCACCTATTGTAGTAGCATCGCACTAGTACCCGGATATCATCCTTATATGACAATAGTAGTATATATATATATATATATAGTACGGCATCCGAATTGGAACAGGCTTTGTCGAAATGTTCGTTGTAACGCTCACCTGCTACTCCTGGTGCCAAACGAAAGCCAGGAATTTGACCGGCGTTCAGCAATTATCTAATCTTAATATGGTACGCAAACCCCAATTGACATTATTCTAATCCTTATTCAATAATATACCGCGTTGTTAATAAGTATACGGCTGTACGAGAACGGAAAGCGGACTCTGGCACAACACAACGAATTGTCTACGTTATTGCCGTTCAAAGGAAAGTTTCTGCTTTTTTTTACTGCGATTAAGGCATGAGTAAAGAGGTTTTATGCGGGCAAGCATACGATATGACGGGCTATTCATGAAGAACTCAGCAACACGTCGTGTAAAAGTAAATATAATAATTCTGAAAGGAAAAGGATAATAAAAGCAAAAGATATGGCCAGTGTTCGTTAGTCAATTATATCAATAATCATGTTGCAGGTTTTGGCAAAGCATCTTTTTTACTTTCAGTGCCACGATGATCGCTGAATTGCTCACAATTCAGACGATGTGCCTATTTTTATACGCATCTCATATTGAACAAGACGATATCTCAAAGCTCGTCGGAATGGCGAAAAACGCGAACATTCTGTTCGTCGTGCCGTACTGCACGCTATTTTGCATTGTTAGACTCGGACCCCCTTCAAAGCAAGGCGTTTAAATTGCCTTTTTACAGAATTTGTGGCCCACCTGGATGATGAAAAGCGACAAAATCTGCTTAACTAATGCATTATGATAACCTGTCATATAGTCTACAGTATGCGCGACATGTAATATAAGGCTCAGCAAAACGTTTGAGTAAGCAACTTCTGCAACAAAGTTCATAACTGCTGTAGTGACAACAAGAAAATAAAGTGCTGTCTCGTGGGGCGTGGTCCAGTGCGCTGTATCATCGCTGGATGGCCGCCTGCCTATCCTATTATCGGTTTCTTGCTTCCCATCGTTTAGCCATCGTATGGAGCAAGAGATAGAAACGCAGGTTGTTTCGCCCAGTCAGGGGGTTATTAGAACTAGTGTACGAGGATACGAGGAGGGTAAGCGAGACTACATGGCATGACTATATCGGCCGGCGTTTAGCTCAATGTTTGTGTGCTCGATTTTCTGTCAACTCCTCTACACAAGGTCCCTCCAAAGTCAGCTGTCCGGGGAAAAGCTGCTGACCAGATGAACTGCCATTCAGTACGCACTCTGCCAGTATGGTACTGTTTTGCTCGAACTAGCTCAGTAGCCTATTGAGATAGATGGCTGAAAAAAAAGCCTGAAAAGAACATCGCTCTTGCACCAATCGTCGCCTGTTCGCGTTAGTGACGTTGGAGCGCTAAAAGCTGATTTGTGACACACTCATGGCACTGGTAGCTGACCAAATCTTCAATAGTAATTCTAGTTCTTCGAATGTTACTGCGGCAGGAGCATCAGCCGCGGAGGTGGCAGACCGGTTCTTAATTGGGGCAAGGGCAACTTCGCGACTGAAATGTTTGTTCGAGTTCTGTTTCTGTGCACGGAACGTGTAAATGTGAATGGAGTAGATCAAGGAACGTCCAGAACATGCGGCCAACTGTTTTCGGTACTATTATATAGACATGTAAACCAGAGAAACTTGCGACTGAAAGGGAATGGGATTATTTCACATTCGAACGTTGATGGTCTGCAAGTTTATATATTGGTGTATAGGATATAATTCTGAAGTTGTCGCTTGGACTTTTTTTCCAAGGAATAAGGAATAGCCGTAGCGAATTTTCGATGATTTCTGCACTCAGCTGAAGCTGCCTAAGAGGCAGCGGGTTGTAACTTACCGAGTATCATGTTTACACAGGATCGTACCATATTTGCACAGAAGAATTTTGATAATGTATAGATCACCCTCTCATTTTAATGCGCTTTGTTGTATGCAAGTACAGATTAATGTGGTGTCCATACTAAAAATGAAATTTAAATCGTAAAAATTATTCTAAATCTAAACAACAACAAGGCGCTTTTGTTTTCCTTCACACGACGGTGCGAGTCGTCTGTAACTGCTATATGTTGAACCGGAGACTTCGTTGAAATGTTGCTTAGCATGAGATTTGCAGTCGCGAGCAAATACATTCGCGAACAGAAAGATGTTTCCACGTTTAACATCTACCTAGGCGCGGCTCGTCCCAGCTTGCTTAGGAATAGCAAATTTCGTGGTATGCTAAGACATCTTGGTATTACGTGAACATTGGCAACGTAGCTGTTTCTTGGACTTCTCTATAGAAAGCTATCGTTTCGGTTTAGAGACAAGCTCCTTCAATTGTCTCCTCAGCGCGTATCGGACTGCTGGAATCGCTTGTAAATTAGCCATTGAAACACAAATGTCCACATCTAACTGTGATTATCACGGGATACACGTCCATCGTCGCTCCTAGATTGAACGGGGGATGGCCACTTCTAAACGCGCACACTCTTTTCCACGCCCTTAGTTCCCCTTCTCTTTTTAGGTCTTCTTTTTAGCCCTATATCACAAAACCGTTTACTTCAATCGCCTATTTTTTTAGGAGTATCAATCATAGTTATTGGCAAACTCGTTGGTCTAACGAGCTGTTCTAGTTTGATGCTTTGTCTAACATTCGATCGCGTGCAATAACAGTAATGCGATATTTTACACGCAGGTAAGATTAGTTTTCTATAAAGGTGCACATTGAGTTAATGGCATCTGTTATTCTTCACTCATGTTATTGTCAGCTAATGCTTCATGGAGCGTCAACTGACGAGCCTGTCAATGCGGACAAATAGATAAAGTCTCTTTCTTAGAAGTCGTTGTTGCAACTGTATTTAAACGCTTCCAGATCTTTCAACCAAATTGTCGAAACAGCGTCATCTCTAGCGGTCATACTTATCTAATATGAACACTTCAATTCATAAACTTTTCATTTTCAAAGTAGGTTTTCTCTAATCCGCAAGTAACTTTTCAACAATGGCCGTGCGTCAATCTACACTGGCAGTATAAATTCAATAGAGCGTCGCTTAGATGTATTATATGGAACAAAAATCCAGTGGAAATAAATTTTGAGCTATTGAAATGCCAAAACTCTCAAAAATGCTAGGACTAAAAATAACCAAACAGTACAAAAAGGCACAAAATTCTCATCTGGACGATGCAATTAGTAGTTGATGTTTTCCTTTCTAAAACATCCATTTATTTTGCCTCAAATATTCAGGTTTATGAAAAATTATTTCTGAGCGCATTTGACGCATTTTCAATTGCTCTAAGTCTGGATTCTATCGAGAATTTTGCGATTTTTTTAATTAATATTTTCCTTCGACCTTTTAAAGGCCGCACGATCTATAATAATAATAATAATGTAGACTATCAAGTTCGGGCAAAAAAAGAAGTCTTGAACCTTAGCGCAAGTTTGTTCAGCGTGGGAAGATTGATTAACAGTTGATATTAGGTCAAATTTTAAAAACCGGCTCATTTTTTCCATCATGAGAAGTTTGCTGTTGGGTTCCATAAAGAGCGGACTTTCTTCTGGTACCGAACATAGCTAATGAATGGATGCCCGCTACGACGGATAGTTCGTAAAAGTTTGTTTCAATTTGAATATACCAGCTTGAATATAGGGATAAACGTGTCATAATATTATTATTATTATTTGACCACTGTTTACGGATGGTCATTTGTTGTGTATGGTGAAACCTCTTTCTTTTTCCCATGAAGCTGTGCGACATCAAATTTCTGCCGATACCGAAAAATTGTGGAATCAGCCCAAAGAGTTTGTTCGGTAGAGTTACGGTAACAATTCTATGGTCGAACGAGATGTAGGGACGAATCTAGCAAATATTTAATTTCAAATGGTAGTTTAGTGCGACCATCGTCGAAATCTACAGCGCTAGAGGGCAGCATTCTTTAAGCTGAAGACGCCATTTTTGAACCCAGCAAGTGCCTTTCAAATAGTGCGTTGAGTTATACAATCCTTTGCGTACACATTACACCTAGACTTGCCTTACCAATTTTTAGGTACTGTTGGGATACGTATAAAAAAGCCGAACATTCTGTTTTTTGCCACCTAAAACAATGATCCTTGAAGTTTGTCTCAAAATCTAATCGAAACAACAGCTGAAGTTGGTACATATATTACTTGACCATTAGCAAAAAACAATGAAAAAGGAAAACACTAATCAAAAATGGTGATTATTTTATTGAAAAAAAAAGGAATAAATAAATATACGTGGTGCTTTGAAAGTTGAGGTCAATTCTTGAAACTGTGATAGAATTCTAGTAACGAAGTATTTTTCCTAGTTTGGTCTTGTATTGAAGTTATCACAAACACTGTTTAATTTATAAAAGCAAACAATAACAAAAAAAAATACGAGTGCGTGAAATACATATTATTGGGCGATAAATGCTGCCCCACTTAAGAAAGTGTATGCTATAGAGAAGTGGCTGTTCTTTCTTCTAAAATATGTACACATTTCGAGACATAATTAGCCCAAAATAATGGCTAACACTAAGGTTAATAACTGAAAATGTTTAGCTTTAAAATAAAGCTACCTAAGCATTTTCTATATATATATATATATATATATATAAATACGTGCTTACCATTGAAGTAGAGGTACGCAATATTTACATGCCAAAAAGGTGTGCTAATAATATTTATTATTACTGTCGAATGTGTTTATTATTTCACAAGCACAACCCTACTGTTTAGATATCGCAGCGTATAAGGTAGGCACTATCGCCACCTATGCTTACATTGATATAATCTGCCAAAAACACTCAGAGATATTCTGGCGCATAGCTTCTTATCGATCATTTCTTGGGCATGCGCAGTATACGTTTCCATCTTAGTGGTGTATTTTGATCACACTACAAAGATATTGTCTTTCACAAAAGTCACTGCAGTAAGATCTGGCGATCACGGAGGGTCCTTTCCTACCTTTTGTCGGCCTATCCAGCTGTAAACCTACTTTCTGCCAGGCATATGTGCCTTCAGCAGTTAGACAGGCCAGACAAACCAAAAAATATAACGATACCTATTTATTTAACTAAAATGTTAGAACGTGTAACCCTTACAGGAGTGTCACCTTTTTAACATACCTATTGTACTTCGTGTTTATCGTTTTTACTGCATCCTTTATTTTCAAGATTGCCTTCAGTTACTTCGTAATCAATGGACGAAGAAATGAGGTATACATTATTGAATCATGTTAATATGCCAGTAGCTGGGAGGTTTGTTACTCGGTCTTGCATATACCATCCGCCCATATGCCCATCCATCCACTAAAACACTGAAGGCAGCACAAATTAGCCTAGTGTTGAGCAACATCTATTCCACCGCTCTCCCAGTAGCCCTGGTGAAGGAGATATCTAAACTCTAGACAAGAAACGCTGACACAAAATGTTTCTGACTTCAGCAAGTGCTCACAGGAAAATGATCCTGATGCTCATTCACTTTATTTAACTGCATCCGGAGTACAAATTCAAAGACGAGACTTTTAAGAAGCTTTCGAGAAAAGATGGTTTTTCTTTATCGGAGTTTACAAGTACTTAATCGGCAACGCGGATTAAGGAATTATAAAAAACAACGCCGACGCCGACGCCAGCACCGTCCAGAAGGTGGCTACAATAGCCACTCGGAGCATAAAAATTTTTCACAGTAAAACTTAAGATAGGCAGTAGAACTTTTGCCTCTATGTGTCAAGGCAAAGCAGCAAAAGTTTGAAATTCCGAGGCCAGCAGGACCAGCTAGAAGTACGCGCACGCAGGCCACACGAGTTGGACAACGGTATGTTTCATCAACAGGTACATTTTTTAGAGCAGCGTGCGAGACGCAACGGAACAAAGAAGATGGACTCAATGAAACTAAGAAACAAGCACAAAGGACACTGCGCGATGCCGAAGGACACCTCTCACGATCTCATAAGCTAGGCAATAATTCTTACTCCAACAGAATGGGGGAAATCCTTGCATACGTGAAAAACAGGCAGATTAGCCGACTACGCGGCCGTTACAGATATTTTCACTTTTGTGCGGCTAAAATTTGAAAATCTATAGCTCTGGTTATATTACGTTTCAACTGGCATCGATCTCCTGATTTTCACAGAGATCTGACCTCAAGCTTGCAGATCTTCATAGTATGAAGTGTGCTTGTGACGTAATCCCCTAGATAACGATGTACAGTAATTCCGTAGGCATACTAAAACAATGTTTTATTGCATAATAAAAGCGTTAGGTGACTTCCTGAAAGCGACATAACTCGCGTGTTGGTTTATATTTATGCTTTACGCGTCAACTTCCAATCATCATTAAAAATGACGTTAAGAGACGCTGCGCTTGCTAAGTTAGCTCGGACAGGTATGCCTAAAAATCTTCTAGTCTTCCTTAGGAACTTATTGCGGATGCGTGAAGTAACCATCGAATCATAGCTTTTGATCCCTTCGAAAAACCGTAGACGCTTCTCTGTGCTAATTGGCGAGGTATCACTGCGGATTTGCTTCGTTTTAGTAAACGTTATTCAGTATGTATTTTTTTTACTGCGTCATATGAATCTCTATGCTTCAATAAGGAACAGACTGATCACGGTGACGCGCCACTATTTATCAAAAAACATAACGCTTGGCTTAAAGAAGACAGACGTGCATCAATGATTTACTTGCGATCACGAATTGAAAATGGGCGCTGTTGAGCTGTAATTTTATTGGGCAGATGCAGTGACCAACTTCGCCTGGAAAAAGAGTAATAAAACAAATTGACATATCGTGACTTCACTGATTCTAGCATATTATCTACCAGCCACTCATGTATCGTGTCTACGGATAAGGCTACCACTGCCGATGGAGCCTTTGTCTATCAGCGCACTCGATCAGTGAATTATAGATGCAGAACATACCATACTATTTAAGTATCACGCTTATGGTTTTGAGCACATTTTACCGTTTTAGGTATTATTATAGATACAGTCTATCATAAACAATAACTATTAACTTGAACTTTTCAAGTGCCTAATCTAAATTCTTAAGATACTCTTATTCCGCCTTCGTAATGCCTACCAAAACATAACTTGAGGTACTTTTGCTTGAGGTACCTTTAATATAAGATTCTAAAAATACCCACAGTTTGACGTACTGGGATCATATCGGAGTAGGCGATTTCTCATAGGACCATTGCAGCTTCCCTGCAGGTAGGTGAAGCTGCAATGAAGGTGATATACTTTACTTAAAGCATCCATAGTGATGTCTATATTTAAGCTTACATGCATAAGAAAAATGCAACATACATAGTTCGGACCAGTAGTTGACGGAAACGTTGTATACTTACTACCCAAAAGGCTCATTGTTGACTGCTTTTCCAGCCTTTTAAAAAAGCCAATTACTTGCAAGACTGTAACCAGCATAGCTTATCGATTAGAATATAATTGACACTAAGCAACCTTGCGTCTTATCGACTTCTCTTTCGAAATCAAAGAAACCTACCTAGAAGAAGTGATTTAGATAAACTATAGAAAGCACTTGATACTATGTCATCATGACACCCATAAGAGGATACGATATCTGCAACTGACGAATTTAACGGCCCCCTTGGCGATCCGAACTCGCTGTGCTGCAAAAACTGAGTTTACGACGTTTAGGTAGAACCGTGTTCTATCTAAACGTGTGACATAGAGCCAATATCCAGAGCTGCCCACACTAATCCAACGTCGTTTAATTTGACGTCAATCTCAACCTTCGACGCGGTGTTAGTTCCGATAGATGACCTGGCGCCCGACGGGTAGTTGACTTGGAAGTACCTGCGAGCTCCGCAGTAGTAACACGACGTTAGCGCCGTCCACGAGCCGATCGTTTTCGTCATCTTAGCATATAACAGCATAAATCAAAGCGTCATATGAGGTCGGTTGGAAGTAACTAATGAAATCTTCGAAGAACTATGCTTTTGCTCTCAGACATTCGAAAAGCTTCTCAAGAAGGCCGTTCCCGTCAAGGGAACAGGTTTCGCTCAATTTTTATTTTAATACATCCCAGTTACTCGCCCCGGAGACGACCTCCAGGGCGTATCACACCTAAGCAACGGCGAGTAAATACTGTTGCATCCGCCGCAAGATTTGCCCCTGGGGCCATCGCTAGTCCGTTGCAGAAGATTCTAATCACTTGGTCTACTATCCAAGCTGAAGACACCTGCCCTTTCAGTTTGTTAGAAACTACAAAAAAAACGGCAAACCGGAATCCAGTCTCTCGTCTTTTGCAATTCCACGATTGCCGCTGAAATAAGGCAAACCAGCCCAGCCGTGTAGTCGGCCCGCAGGGCCGAATGCCCGCTTGTTTAGCGTTTATATAGTCGTCGACGTATATATTCAACCTATATTACAGTAATCGATTCATTCTAATATATATACAAACCGTAGAATTTATCCTTTGGGTATCATGATCATGCGCCCATAAGCATACCTGGAAAAACTTGTATTCTACCTAGGTAATTCGTAAAGAAGAGTAGTCGTTTAGTAGAAGACTGGACGAGATGGTAACTTTATGAAATGTTCATCTGTCAGCGACCATTTCCCATCTGAAAAACTCCTTAAGCTAAACGTAAAGTATTTTCAAAACAAGAAACGATAGGAGGATGCAGCTGTTTCGCTATGCTCTGCTCCGTGACCATAACTGTGCTACGCCAAGGACTTAATTACTGGGGATTATTGTCACCAAGCAGAGAGTAAGAATGTTGTAACAATTACCGAAGTGTCGATTTAAATAGGAATAAGAGACTTAGTGTAAAGATACACACGAAGACGTACCAAGTGTACGTCTTCGTGTGTATTTATAAATATAGGCAATCACGCTCTTATTTATATTATATAGTTATATGGGACTGGATGCTGCTGTGTTTATCTTGAACATCAGTTATGCGTGTCATTTTTTGGGCGTTAGTTATTCCTCATGAAGTTGGAGATGACCAGATGTAGTTACGATTATAAGTAATCATTAATTTTTTTTTATCGACATAAAGGTTTTCATACCTGCTCCTAATAAATAGGCCCCATAATTACATAGTGGGCACTTCAATCGATGACGTCATCAAAATTTGTACTCTACCGTGACGGTTACAACAATGCAGTTATAAATGCAGTCAATCTAAGCGTAAATGGACGTTTTCGGCTAGAAGCTGATCAACTCGATTTCGCTTAGAGGAAGAAGTCTACGGAGTAACCTATTCTTCGTTACCTGTCGCGCATGTGTGTTGTCTTCCGCAGCGATACACACGTAACACCTGCTTATTCATCCTGTCACTCAGTTCTGCTGGCATTTTTATTTTCACCCAGTATAATCACGTGGTGACTTGTTGCTTAAGCAGGTGACCGAGCTTTCTCGACCTACAAGCAGCTTTCGTATGTTAACTGGTTGAATGCCTCAAACCTGTGCTCTTCGTTTTACCTAGCTATAGACAAACTAGTAGATTCAGTGGCCCTCACTCAGCAAACCTACCCGCCGTCCTCTCTCACATGCGCTTCGGCCGGTGAGTGTAGTTTGAGCAGCAGCAGTAGCAGCAGAGGGTCTGAGCCCGGCAGAAACCGACGGACCGATCGACCGACGGACCAAAGCAGCAGTTAGTTAGCGAACGAATTAGAAACCTCGGTGGTAGTCTACCCAGGCCACATGAGCACGGCCTTCCAGCTCGAACAGCCGCAGTCCACTAGCTTATTCGATCTACAGCAGTATTGGCGGTAGCAGCAGTACTAGCAGTAATAAACCAAGGAAACAGATCGCGTGCGTCGTGCACGTTTACCCTAGCCGACCTGATAACAACCAGAGTAATTTTTTTTGTCGTACGTAGCAAATCAGATAATTGAACTACTGATCGTGCTGAACGAACGATTGTGGTGCCAGACAAGTCATGCTGCAAACAATAACTAGTGGAAAAAGGTGAAGCTACGAAGTAAACGAGAGTAGGTACCAAATTTCTTCATTGAAGAAGCATAAAAGGACTCGTGTCCGTGTTGCATCGTTAGTGAGCATTGTAACAAGCGCTGAGAAAGTCGAGTCAAGTTCTTCTTGATTGGAAATCCTTACATTATAGACTATGTAAATACGTGTGGCTTCCGTGGTGGATGGAACCTTGACACATAGGTGAGTCAGAAAAATAGTTCAGCCTTATTTGTCACTTCGTAGATATATGTGTAATAGTTGACTGTATTTTAATTTCAACAATGTCACTGCCTTGCTTCAATATTACTTCAGTCTGCTATTATCAGAAGCGTCGTCGCGTCTCTCTGCGCTACTGCCTCATTTGTAGATAGACAATGTAACTAGCGGTAGAACGGCGCTTCGTATACTACTAGAGTCAACGCCATTGCATTTATTGCTAACTGGATATAAATGATGAATAAACGAAGAATATATACATATATAAAGAGAAAGTATGTCTGTAGTATAGAAGCGGTAATAGCGGCAAAAAGTTTGGTTCTAACGATACGAGCGGCTGAACGGTAACGTTAAGTTTTAGTAATGCATCTATGTTGGATGGGGCCAGTTCTCCGCGGGTGCTATCAAACGATATTCAACATGTATAAACGTATGAGGCTATGGTATGACGAAGCCACGCTTAAGAACAAAACTACAGCGCAGTGGATTAATAAACAACACCTGAAACTTTATACACAGCTCCATATGAATCCGTCTGGTTTGTTACAAAAGATATTCGAACACGGCGCTGCAGTCCATATATTGTACAGTCAGCTATGATGGCCAAGCGGCATCAAATCCACCAGCTGGACAGGTATTTTTTTTATTTGCCTGAAAGAACCTACTCTTCTTTTGATGTCCATTCCATTGTAAGCGGACGGACGGGTTTGTTAGATTCGTTCAAGTTGAAACTTTTGATGGCTGACCGAGAGGCTGAATGATGTTGAGTGCGTCAGGCCAATGTCGTTTTGATAGCCGTTCATAAAGCAGTGAGTTGGTGCTGCACTGCGGAGGGTCGAGTACACACAGGCTTCCGTAGTCATTAATGGGCATGTTTTAATAATGTCAAGAATACGGCCGCGTTACCGTCATTGTGCGTATAATATAGAGTTAGTTGCTTTTCTTAGTGGATTTGTCCTCGATCAACTTAAAAAGCGGTGAATGTTTGAAAATGGCTATGCAAAAAGGCAGTTGGGTTACTCACGAATTGATTCGGGTCTTGTAGAAGTGAACGATCGGTACTTTTTGCTGCAACCATATTCACATATTGGTATATACTATAAGGTTCCGAATCTGGAAAATATAGGGCTAAAGCTATTGTTCGTTGGCATTTTCGATAGAAGCCGCGTCTCGAGCATGTCAGTAAGGTCGTGCGTTTTGCGAGCAGAGCGTCCTGTCACACCCCACGTCCATACGCGTTCCAGGCGTTTGAAGCACTATTGGTTCTCATCGAAATGTTGCTTATCCTCTTAACCAGCGTCTTTATATAATGTATCAAACAAATGTATAAATAAAAAAGTTTATCTGCATGTGTTCGAACTGTTGCAATAGCTGAAGTACCTGAAGGTAGACTACACGTTTCTTACCAAGATGGTACCGGGAAGTATTCCTCGGTTAGTGCACAATTGGCTGTTTGCGAACATGAGCGTGTTCTGGAATAAGCACCTATTCTTGCCGGAGAGCCTAGCTTTGAACCCGTTGAATTACGATGTATAGAGCGTTATTGAACGAAGGCCCAATAGATTTTGGCATGACAGGGTCGACCTGCTTAGTCGTACTGTCAAAAAGGGCACTCGCAAAAATGAAAACAGGACTCTTAATAAGGCCTGTGAGCGGTTTAATTAAAGCTGTAATCACGATGGGTGATAATTACATTGAACAGGCAGAAGTTAAATTATCCGCGTCTTTTTATGTATATGCAGTTCTAATAACGATTTTCAAATTACGTTTTTATAAAAATTCAGTTTAGATACCCTATCCTGTACTCATAAGCTATGCAAAGCACGAGGATTTACGGTTTGTGATTATGCGACCATACAGTTTGGAACTGAGTGAGTCGTTTATGAGAGTTTACTATCGAAATGGGAAATCAACTAAGCTGACGCTCCTCAAGTGTCTTATGTTTCTTATAAACCGAAACTTGGTCTCAATAAAAGGCGGCTACTTGCCACACCGCTCGGGAAACAATCAATCTGCCCTGAGGCTAGCTGACTTCTCTGTGCGGTGGTCATTTTATGCAGTGACCACTTCCGCTCTGTGATTTAACTCTTTTCGATTTTCGCTTATAGGGCTATACGAAGACCAATCAATGTGTATGGAACGGTGACGAGCACAATTCACGATCTAAAATATTGAAGTACTTGAAAAGTATTTTGTGAGGTATACTACTAAACTACACAGCACCGTTGGTCAGGTCGATATGAGACAGATAAAGTTATGCAAGATGTGCCTGGGCGAACGTTTGGCTGATACCGTCCTTTATTCAGGCAAACGAAAGTTTCTAGGCGAGGTTAAAATAGAACTAAGGATCCGCATAAAAGCTCCTTTAGCTGTATAACGCTTCCTTGCAATTCTGTAAAACAGTCGTTGACGAGCAAATTTTGGCGACCCGTAGATTTAATTCTATAGCGATACACAGCGAAATATACATTACCACAACCTGTTCTGTGGATTTTTGATAAAAGATATGTGGCGTCAACACTGGAGTGTTGTACTACCGTTTTAGATGTTTTGTATTTGTTTGAAAAATAATAGTGCAGTAGCGCATGCGCAAATATCACCATAGCTAATAGATTTATTGTTAAGATTTCTCAAATATTCAACGGTATTTATCTAGTTAGAATTGTTACACTGTCCACGTCATGGAAGATACAAGTATGATAGTGAGCGAGATGTTCGTGAGTTCTGAAGCTTTGAATGTACTACCTACTTCAATTGCACCTTGCTACTTAAAGCTGGTCACGTACTTCAAGGTCGGGCTATCTATATCGAACGTGTTAGTAGCAGCAGAGCGGTCTTCGCGGCGGAACTTCATGGCCGCCGACTTACTTCAATAATGCAAACAGAGGGTAAAAGTCAAAGGTCTTCGTGCTATATGACTTAGGCATAAAAAAGATTCTTCATCTTCAGCTAGTGCTCAAATTCCTAATAAGAACTAAGTGAAAACCCAGTGGTATTTCGGAGAATTTCGCTGTAGTTCAGATATTCAAATTGAATATCTATATCGGTAATGGCTTACATACGTACGTCGTTGCTCTGTATGTCTCATATATATATATATATATAAATAAGCTTGATTTTTGTGCAAGTTACGTAGGTTCCAAGTTAGATTCGGCACCTGAACGCTAGGCACATGTTTGTTCTATTACTACTTAGGACCAGTTTTAGAAAATACAAGGCGGCTTATGGCAATCTGTGCACGTAAATGCAACGTAGTTGAAATGCACGCATTCTTCGTTGTCGCCTTGTTTAACGAAATAGTAGTTTGGCTGGGCAACAGTTACCTTAGCTTCTCAGCGTCTTCGGGTGAATTAACAACTCAAATTGTCAACAATGTTACCATTAAGCAAGAACAATTGTACGCGTTATGCGGCTCTACTTACTCGTATCCGGTTCTAGTCGTGACTTGAAGTCACATAATAGAGAAAATGTCGACAGCTACAAGATATATCGCAACTTGGCGTTTAATCCCGATAGATTCCCGTCTGCTATGTATGGAAGACAGCGAACTTGTTTACATATTTCGTGGGGCCCGAGACGGTCTTGGTCCCAATTCAGTTTCCTGACGGTGGTCTTCCTGACGGTGTATTTTGATGTGTCGATCAGGCATGAACGAAGGCTTCCTTGAACGCGAGTCACTGTTACCATAAACAGTTTTATCGACCGGCCAATTTATGAAATGATGCTTCCTTTACCGATGTTGCGAACTTTATTACTTTCCCTAAATCGACTACTTCGACCAGAATCCGGTTAATGACAGGGCTAAAGGCATCGGTATTGGCGTCATTAACACCCAATGTAAAGTGATTTGAAAGTAATGTCATTATACGAACCGGGACCTGTTGATCCGAGAAAATTTGTGTAGAATTGAGATGACGCACGTTCAGAAAAGCACGACTTCGTTCATAGAACCACCGCGCGCCACTTCATTGCAAAGCGTAATGTCAAATGACGTAAAACAGTTAGTTCGTATTTGGGAATCTTGTTTCTGATTCTGTTCATCTCCCGCGCAGGTCTTACGACGAAGCAGTACTAACAGTGAATGGGTTTACAACAGAAAAGCCGGTTACGCATATTTCGATGCGCGGGTAGCAAACGTACGATAAGATCCACCCATACTTGTCCGCCCAGGCCCAGAATCACATCATAGGCATTAGGGTCTCGTTTAAGAGAAACCTACGATAGTTAATGGCAAAGCGCAAACCATACGATCGGTACGGTAGTTAGTAGTGGTACGGTAGTTGCATATGTATGCTGCATACTAAGTAACCAAATTGCCAGTTTGCTTTCAAAGTAGTAATGTTTCGAGCCTTACCCTTAACCGGGGATCCAATAGCTCTTAATGATTGTACGTAAATAGACGTCATCTATGTACCGCTCTTCGACTCGTTAGAAAAGTGTCTCGTTGACGTTTCTTGCGATTTGCAGTAAAATATCTTGCGTATGCTGGTTTGAAGACTGCGAACTTTTTTTCGAACGTGCAACTTCTAACAGCAGGAACCGATTCGGCCTGGCAGAAGTGAATATAGCGGTCAGAAGTTAGTAGAAAAAACAGACGTATTCTATTACAAACACAAACAGCTATACCCCCTACTTCGAAAGGTGCACGCTTCAGACGAATAAGCTGTGCAGGCACGTTCTGTATAGCTTATGTGGATATAAACGAGTGCAGGACATTTCGAAATATGATATTTGCGTTTCGGTAAATCTCGCTATTATAACCGTAAAAGGTTCTACTTAAGCAGACGTCGTCTTCCCTGACGGAGAAGCACACACGACCTCTATTCCTCCAAATCACTGTAATCACCAGACCACGAGCAAGCACACGGAATATGTTTTTACACTTCTTAAACTAGAGAATGCAAATGTGCTCTGCTTTCGTCAGTTATTTCTATTTCGTAAACCTTAATTAGGCTAGGAACGGAGCATTGTATCGTCGGGTGCAAAACAAGTAGGTACATCGAAATGATAAAGTATCACCCTTAAGAAGCTACAAATAATAACGCTAACAAGATTTTCATAGATCTGCATCACTTACAATATGCTTTTACTATCAGCCGAATGATTGCTTTTGTGATAAAACTCAGTTTCTGTAACAAACGCTGCGGTTGCCTTTGACATTTTGCTAATGAGCGTTCTCGTCGGCAATCGATCGACCAGGCAAATTCCTGATGATACAGATAGGCTTTCTCCTTAACGATATACATCTGCTTAGCAAAGACGTAATAACAGCGGGCTCGTTTGTTTAGCTTTGGAACAACGTGAGACACTGTCTCTCAGACTCAGCTTCTCATTGTCACACTAGTATATAGCCCGAGTCGAATTGTTATAGGAACACAGACAACCCATTTAAAGACAACGATCAAGTTTTTTTCTAGATTTATATATATTTTTAGATTAGCTCAATCATGCAATTCATTCACCTCTACCTACTCACTGAAAAATACTACTGGCTATTTTTGAGGATCTCTTTGTAAGTTTAAATTGCACCAAATCAAATATCTTACTGCGTTTGCCCATAGTCATATTACAAAACACTACTTGCACGTTACTGTTAGGATACCTTCGCGTCAATCTACACAAAATGCTGGCCCCGTTTTTGAAAGCTTGATAATGCTGATTGTATGATTTTTACACTCGGTACTTACTCACGTTTTAGAGTTTAATGTCTAAACAAGGCTAATTTTGGTCAAACAAGGGTAGGTACGTGTTGGTATGAAGCTCTTCTCGTGCATCGTCTACGGCCTGACAACAGCAGGGCAAATCGTTACCAGTTTCATTCAAAAAATCGATGGAATACAAAGCTTCGCCCGCATCACATACATTTCAATATTTTAATATAGGCTCTGCGGTAGTGCCGTCCTTCAGTTTCTTGTATGATACATTTGTTTATCTATTGAATAATATTGAGTTATTTTGTAAAAGCAAAGTAGCCAGGTTTAACAAAGGCGCTGCTTTCTCTTTTTGACATTTCGTTGATTTCCATAATAATAATAATCGGTCATACTGTTAATAAAACTAAGATAAAAAGCCCATCTGAGCTTAAGTTCGAATAAAGGTATATACCCGGCTGGTGTATATTACGGCAGAACACATTTTAATGATTTCTAATAAATAATACATACGTGCTCCGCTGTTCCCTAATTTCGCAGATGGACTTGACGTTGACTTTGTCTAACTGACTGAACAAGAACACAGGATTGTCGCGTAGGAAGGAGGCTTCTTACACAGCCCCTGCAGCCGTCAGAGAACACTGCTATGGCGTGCTGCAGAGCTGTACCCACCGCCAAGAACTGCCACTTCCCTGCCGAAAAGAGGGAGATGATGGCACGTCGAACTGCTTATTCCAACAGTCCCAGGTATGAATCGATTACGCAAAAGTATAAAAGGTGTCCCAAGGTCCAAATATAAACCTGAACCTGCACAAGAATTGATGGATAGATAATTACACTATACATGTGTATCGTGTCGAAATCAACACCAACAGAGATGTTCTTGTTTGTTGATGGCCTGAGAGAGTAGACTGGCCTGTTTTGCAGAATGGTATTATTTTATATCAACACGTTCTTTGGAACGGTAAGAAATTTCGGCTTTCATAGGTGTTATCGCATAAAAGAAGAAGTTTCATTACACACGTTCTACCGATTACGCATAGGATACACAGGTGATCGTGGTGACACAGTTGCAAGAAGCTTAGCTTCGTTTTTGTTGTATTTTTGGTTTGGCTGGACACGTTTATAAATTACGTGTAAAAAACAGAGTATCGATCTTATTTCTACCACGGGCACAGTCAGCACACTATTTGAGCTTAATATTCGTTCTATACTCACCTATCCTTTACTGATACTGCGTTCTGATCCCTAGACATAGTTGCGCCCTACGAGTTGTTGTTGAAATTAAAAAAAAAAAGTGTTGAAGCTAGCTATCTATCATACCCAATTGTGGGATCGTTGAAGCGTATCTATAAGAGAACACACCAAAAATTTAAAGGCTAACTTTGCATAGCATTTCTCGATTCTTGCTCTAAAATCCTAATAGTGGCTTCCCGTTAGCAACGGGTTTCCCAGTCAGATGACGGATTAGCAACAGATGCTACATTTGGATTTGTAAGAGACTGTTTATCTTGCACACTATACATATATATTTTTACCATATATTCCTGCGTTTCACCCTTCTAACGATTTCCGTTAGAACTCGCCTGAATGTTCCTCGTCACCTACTATTCCTGGAAATAGCAACAGATTAGGACCAAGGTATACTCTATGACATGTCCATTTCGAACCAACTGAAATAACAGTTATAGAGGCAAATCAATGTGTCTGTTTTACCGGCGTATTTACCACATGCGTATCTAAGAACGTACGGTTCTTCGGTCTGAGGTTTGTTTGATTTCGGCATGCTAGTTTAAAGGAAAAGCCATATTTCGATTGTGTATATCCATTGATTCCTTTATCTCGACTGTTTCCGATGGCGCCTGTCAGCATGCGCTTCCTGCTTATTTCACTAGTTCCTTTGCGTAAGTTTGTAAGGCCGGCATGATTTATATTCAGCCACCCATCAGTTCAGTATATCAATATTAAGCATAAAACTCACTCATTCTATATTGTGACGCGCCAGTATCTACAGCGCACTACATCAGAATGAAGACACGTTTGTGATAACTGGTACCGGAACAAAACCAACTCTTTCGAAAAAAACAAGATCATAAAATTGTCTTTAGCCTTGTGTTTAGAATATTAACGAATATCAGTTATGGTCCGATGTTGTTGCGGGTTGAAAATTAAGAACTCGTTTGGCTACCGAGAACCTTTTTGGATCCTTTCTGTTTGAGGTTTTCAACAACCAAGTTACCTCGTATTCAGTCAAAAATTTCATGAGCCTCTAAACAACGTTGAGCATTGCTACTGTTGAAAAAGTAGGGCAGGTTCTTTTTGATGACTGGTTTAGGCCCCTAAGTATAGCTGTGATCGAAAGCAATTAATAAATGCGTCCAGCAAAGATGTTCTTTTCGGCCTATGAAAAACAGATTTGTTTGGTTCAAAGAGAGAAACTATATCCACGGATGTATATTGAGTGAAACCAAAGATGGTTAACTGCGCGCTTTGACACAGTCAGTTGATTTCAAAAGACTTTACAACGAGCTGCAAAGAGACTGACTAGCTCGATTAGCTCAGCCCTTTTCTAGCTGTGATATTAGTCAGCGAAGAAATCAGTGTGGGCGAGCAGATCGTGAAGCAAGGAAATGAAAAATATGGCTAAAAAAGTGTTTTTTTTTTTATCAGCAATATTCCGATGCTAGTAAGCAAATCGATAACAAACAATTGTTACAGGTGATGCTATCCACATAATCCCAATACGTTTGCATTGTGCTCGAAGTTTTCTCTAACCTAAAGTCTAGCTGACCGATTTTGTAAGCGAAGGAGGCTTGCAAACGAAGCGAAGCGGTCACTGTCTCAAAACAAGATATGGACATCGGAAATGCTAATCTGGGCAACGATAAAGTAGGATTCAAGTTATGCTTGCCTTAGTCGCTTGTTCTCTCTAAAGGTTACGTGCTTTGAAAGGGCACGTTACGTCAAGCGTCGGTGCTGTTCGAAAGCGCGATTTGAGGGTTCAGAGAATTAGATATTTTATATTGTCCGGTCCGAAAATAAGATACTACATTCTTTGAGTATATCTTATGCTTTGAAAGAATTCTCACAATTTTCCAAAGGTTACCTTACGAAGCCTCGATAACCGAAACCTTTTTGATTTTGCACGTTATAGTTGTCATTCTGAACGAGCTGCGCACTTTGGGTTAGGAGAGTTCGACTGGGCAGCTGTCTTCATGCAAATGGCCCCGGTACGACGCTGTGCAAAAAAGATCAAAAGCAGTCAAGAACCAGGTACTCATAAGAAGTTCACTGGAAAGCCCGGTAATTGGTTTTCCAGCGAAATTTACCTAGGAAATCCATTAAGTGGCCACAAGATGGCGAGGGAAAAAACTTTGTTCTTGCCCCTAGGGGAACTCCTCGAAAATGTATAACACTGCAACCATGCGCATCACTTATGGCATTTGTGGACTCAGCATAACCCCAGCATCCAGCGCAAGGATAAGCATCACCAAGGAGTCTTCAAGTATCTAATGGGCTGTTTGTCCGTTAACGCGTTTGTTGTTCAGTAGGGTCTCATCTGCGTCGGTTTTAGCTGCATTAGCACGAGTCTGTTGATTTGCATACCCGTAGATTAAAGCGCTAGCCGTCTGAAGCTCGTTTCTGTTGTCCCATTGCTCAGGACAGTGGCAGTTATCCAGCATGGAAGATCTGTCTGACGGAATGCTTAACAGCGATACCGGATGTAAAACTCGAAGCATAGGGGGCTCAGTTGCAAGCCTTACATTCAAGTCGTCCAGATCTTCAAAGCTAACTGATTGAATTCGTTGTAGTTTTTTTCATTCGGCCCTGTACTTGTTCCTAAACCTCTCGCCCTAAAAAGGCCTCCGAAGAAGCCTTGCAAATGTTATTGTTACTTTTGATTTTAGAACGCCACCTTCATAAAGCTGTCACGCTTCTTATCTTGGTTTTTCATTCTATGTGGTACGCCCGAAAAACCTAGGCAATGGTGTTCTCAACATTGCCGGTTGACCTATTCAAGATAAGCAAAATTCGCTAAAAGCGGGCGGCGTATGCGTAGGTAGGCAAGCCACTGAACCTAACGCAGAGCTCTATTGTACGCCCACCTAAAACCAACCCTAACTGTATACGTACACGACAGCGAACTCGTTGTAGGTGGCGTTCATAAACTAGGTGATGAGAAGCCACCGGATATCTAGAACCGATATACAGTGATGCTGCTATCGTGGATATTACCGCGCTGTATAGTGCGTCGTGAGTAGAACGTACAATAGGTCTTTTCAGCAAAAACATTTCGTTCCAGCAAATTCGATGGTGATATAGGCTCTTCATCACTCTGACAGGGCCCCTATCCCACGGAGAAACGCAACAGAAGCAAAAATAGATTTCTAATTACATAAATAGTATCGCCTGCCTTCGGAACACGCTGGGTATCGCTCAACTAGCTTAACATGCGAGGCAGTATACTAATTCGGTCTAGAAATGCAAGAGAAGGGCGGTCACAGGGTAACCTAATTTCAATTTGTTCAGTGAATTTTTGACAAAAAATAGGAGAGCTACTTATAGAGTGAACTCTACGTTTCGTGCTATTATAAATAGAAGTTTTCCAAAATATAAGAGCATACGCTAAAGTAGTATCCTGGTGAAATTTATGTGGAAAAAGTAATTCCAAAAAATAACAATAGAGCATAGCATGTCCTTATGAAGCGAACTTCTGGTAGATAGAACCAGCTAGAAGTCTGGTCTGTGGATATCGCGTAGGACACCGTCCCGTTTCCAAAAAATCGAACCTTCTATCTGTATCTCTACCTTTAGGCACATTAGACGTATACAGTGATAGCACGAGATATTTTCATGTTTCCATAGAAATAATTTAAATGAAGCTAACAACCATCGTGTTTCCAGCCGAAATCTACATCAACAATGTCTTTCGAGTAGACATTTTGGCCTCGGCATAGCGTGGACGAATATGGAACAATAGGCGGTATAACGCTGTTCACTTGAAACCAGATAATCTCCAGTTTGAGCTTCGTTCGGTATATATCGAATAGTGCGTTTCTGTGCTTGGAAATTCGTTGATAAATGCTAAATAATATATATATATTTTTTTAAATTTATATCGACAGCTTTGTCTAGTGCTAAATTTTGTATTTCTATTGTATAATATGTAACATTACGCTGAGAGAAAATTTAGCTATAACGCCTGTAAACCTAATTCGAGCGACACAAAGCGCTTCTAAGAATTGGCTTATTATAAAATGTTTTTTAAAATCCCACTGATAACGTAGTACAAAGGGGAAACTGGGACATGAAACCTGCAAACGAGCATTATCTGGAGTTATACTAATCATGATCGTTTTGAAATATTAACATATACTGAGCTTCAAATACCGACCAGTAGGGTTTCTCTATACCACAGCGGCCCATACCGTGTAATACGGGTTTTTCTATATTGCGCTAAAAAATCTTACCATATTGAACAGTTTGACAAAGACGCTACATTTGTTCTGGCGGTGTTCAATGCCATAAAATTTATAGGACTGATGCGATGGTCCTTAAGCATCTGAGGTCGACTAATGAAATACCAAACAAGCCATGAAAAACTTCCAGTTACTAGGACCCTTTCTTGGGTACATCACTTATTATAATATACTCGGCTAATTTTATTGTATTCGTATTTGTATTTCGTCGAATTTAATAGAACTGGGCACAATTACTCATTTACTATTGGACAGAGCTCAGCTAACGAACGCCTTGATTGCAGTGGAATACATCAGGTCTCTACGACGACACGAGACGAATAGTATTTAAGCGTATGATGAGAGCCTAACTCCAACGAGGATCTATTATAATGTTTTTTCGGCTATTTGCAAGCCAGGTAGACAAACATCTCGCTATTCAGGATAGGATAGAGATGATC
The DNA here is from genome assembly GCF_002532875.2 of Varroa jacobsoni. NCBI lineage: Eukaryota > Metazoa > Arthropoda > Arachnida > Mesostigmata > Varroidae > Varroa > Varroa jacobsoni. Next base: position 173,691 of record NW_019213306.1, on the reverse strand, counting down.
GCATCGTCGATGAATGGATTTTAGTTCATCCGTACCTATCTCTTCGTATAACAGAACGAAATAATTGTCGGGAATAAATGGCACCTCCATGGCGATACGTACGGGATCAAAGCTGGCAATTTTACCGACATTTACAAGCGACCTTGGAAAAAGTCGCTTGTAAATGTCGGTAAAGAAGGCGCTCACATGTGGAATACCCAAACGTAAATCAGGTCGCTTCAAACTATACTACATAATTAGTTGGTTAACCCTTCATTTTTCTATGTCTACCGTTTCAGACAAGCCGCTAATTATTCAAGATTTCTTATGTTTCAATCAGTGTCAGTATACATCCAGGCCCCAGTCGTCCTCTGTGGTCCACCAGCCATCCTCGACGGAGTCGAAACTAGACAAAATCTTGCAAAAATCTTCTGTCATTGGAGAATGACATACACTTTGTATACTTAGACAGGTCATGTTTGTGCATCATCTTTCTCGATATGGAGGCATTTTTCTTTAGCGGAAATAATAGATTTTTTTTTCCCGATAAGACAGAAACACGATTGATAACAAAATTTCTTGCGAATAGCCAATGGGCTGAAGGGTGGAATTCAGTTCCCCACGCTCAACGCCGCATGAGGTCGCATCTGCCCTGCATAGGTCGAATGAAGTACTGTTGTGAGTTGTTTGCTCCTTACGCCTATTACAGGCATCTGTGTGTAATTAATAGCTGATGGCTTGCCGTTATCGTTGCTGAAGAATAAAGGATTGTATCGTTTATTCTGCTAGACTACAATTTCTCCGTTGTTATCTACGTGCGACACATTCACCTCGCGTGATTTCGTTTGCACCTTTAAGTTCGCATTTTCTTATTTAATCCAGTGAACCCGGCATACCCGGACGCATTCTACATGCATACATCCATCCATCGATAAACGCACAGATGATGGATTAGTTTCCTAATTATGTCACATATTTTTGTGTTTTTCTGCTTAGCCAGCTGAAGCAGATGCTCAAACAGTTTCATGTGAGTTTTTCTCGAAAAAGCTGTTGTTTTCGAGTGACTGACACGGAACGCCTTAGTCTCGTTAAGACTCAAAGTATCAAGCAACTCAGAAGATCGATTGTAAATACTGCCTGTTACTCGTACACAAACTAAACATCGTAACTCAATTGCCACGTTGTAAAACATCATCTGCGAGGGTTTTTTAAAATTGTTCTTCAATTATCTGCTCAGTTGCAGCTGCAGCTCGTCGTCCTCATCGTCGGGTGACAACGACGGGGCTCGAGGAGGTAGCCAGGACGTTACTTTCACATTAGCCGTATGCCAAAACAGCACCAGCCCCATCGGTCAGGATGGAAATCAGATGCAGATACCGCCGCTAAACGACGGTGTTAGTTACAGTTTTAGATTCAGCGATCTCAATGTCATCAAAACCATCGGTGAGCTTCCAAAGGATAAATAATAAGATATTTTTCTTATATAATTGTACCTGTCTTGTAGCATACGTCGTTGGCGGGATTCGAACCAATAACGCCTGGCTTCAATCGCCAGGAACTGAAACGTAAAAAACATGTCAGCTATCCTTATCTACTACGATGTTATTAGTCTGCTGCACATTGGCAGTGCGTTTCCACTAAATAACGGTTAGAAAGGTAGCCTAAGAAAAGCTAGATTATTGTGACATTTTATAAAAAAATGTTTTTGTCAAAATGTGGTATTAACTAAATATTTCGAGTTCTACATCCAGTATCGCCGTTAAGCATGGCTTGAGGCGGCTAAACGCCAATGCGCCTACTTTCGTACCTGGACCCCTTCATCCGCCTAGAAGTTTACTAGGAGGATATGCTACCAAGACACCGTCATTAGAACAAAATATACTAGCATTCATATGTAAATCAATTAGCGAATGCCAGCTCCAATTTTCTCCACAATGCTTCGCCCTCTCAGCACAGTATACGGGCACCTATGAAATTTCGGGCCGAACTTGCACGGTATTATAGACCTTACTTAAAAACTAGCATGGATTTCTCATTCAGAACGTGCTCAACAAGTATATATATGCATATGGTTAGTACCTACATTCGATTACAGTCTACCGTCTGCCTAAAACGTCAACTGCGTGAAAAATTATTGCAGGAATCATGCACTAATTAATGGACGATTTGTCCTGCTAAAGTAGCTGTTCTTCACACGTTGCATATAGATCCCAGACAATCCCGTAACACACTTTAAAGAAAAACGTATTATAGCCATCTATGCAACCTAGGACAAATTTTTCTCGATGGCAGCCGGAAAAAGACTTATCGTTTTGGAAACTACCATAGTTAATCTTCATGCGCATATCAACTGCCGATTTTAAGGCTAGGATTTCGGGCTTCAATGGCTCTTTTCCAAACAGTTTGCGCGACCTAACAATATTACTTAGGTTAAAAATATTTCGTGTGTGGCATACCATAAAATAAAGGTTCTATCCTCCAGAGGTTGTAGCAGTAGTTCCCGGTACGTATTTTACTTTGCATCCTATTCTTTTTCTTTCTGCTAAGATCAGCTACGATAACAGCCAGCTTCACTATGGTTTATGGGTACAAAGTGATACTTATTCACAATGAGACTCAAACCTGTTCGCAATGGAAATAAAAATAGTTCAAGTTGTTACGCTTCATGATTCTTGGTCACTGGAATCAAAGTTGAAAGATCTTTGCGGACAACGCGCGTCCTGAGCGTCATCCTCTTCGCTTCCTCCGTCCATTAAGACCGCTTTCGGACTAAAGTTTTCCGCTGATGGATTTATGAATCTGCACTGCCGTCACCTATTTTTTTTGCCCCATTTAACAATGAGACATAAACAGGACTACAGAACGATGCGATACACGAATAGGCGTTGTTATTCAATTGATTTTTGTCAGTATGTTCTGACTACGTAAATTTATGTACTAGCCGACCTCGGTAGATCATGTGAGATTGCAGGGGTCCAAAAAAATGGTCCAGATCACCGCTCGTTGTATTGCTCACTATTAACGCTTGACTTACGTACGTAGATGAAGTTTTGTCTTAGGACACAGCAGCATAGAGAATCATGGGTTTGAGAGACAATGTACAAAAAGGCGGAGCAGTATATTTAGAAAGCGTTTTCATTAATAAGAAAGCGTCAACATATAATAACATTAAGGTCACTGTACTGACTTGTCCGGTAGAAGCCGTGTTCAAAGGTCAATTTAAAACAATTCATTGTTTTGCTGGTAAGAGGAAGAGCGCACGATCTGAATAGGTGAGGGCATATATATATATATATATATATATATTCGGCATATATTCGTAAAGTCAGACATCTAAAGATTTATACAATATCAATTTCTCTCGTTAATATTATTTAACGCCACAAACACCTTCCGTAGGACTTACGTGGAAGCACGTGTAGCACGTGCCCTATTCCAATCGAAATCTGCCGTCCCTAGCTGTATAGTGCTGCTAATTCGAAGATGTTTTATTTTATTAATATTCATTTTGTGGGTATTCGAAGGATTAAGACCAGCGACACTTAGCTTGCCTGTTAGATTCGAAAATAGGCAAACGAAAGCTCTTCGTGCAGGCTTAAACATATGTATACAATATTTGTTTATGAGTGATCCTATATTAGTCAGACAAGGTACTGTGGCCATCCACGTCTCTGTTGCTTTCTTTTGGTAGGATACCGAGTTTTAGGTTTAGCTATTGTTTAGATGATTTCGCTTGAGTTTAATTCGGCACCTGATTCGAGCTTATCTGTTAAACTCAGATTCGTGTTAGGGGAGTTCAGGGAAGCAGACTTGAAGGAAACGACGCGCGAACCTCACAAAGCGCTAACTCGACTACAGAATTACATTTGTTTGCTACATCTAACTGTTCGTGAATGGTTACCTTAAATATTTGTCTAAACATGGACCAGCTGCTGGTGTTAGTTAGTTCAAGAAGTCTGCTGAGGCCCACAATATCTTTTCGGCGTTCGTCGGCAAGAATGATGATTTATTTTCCTAATTTCTTTAACCACAGCGTTGCGATTTACGAAAAAAAAGTGTATAGTATCCGTTCGAATATACAGAGAGGATATTTGTGGCACTGAAACCTGTTAAAGAATTTTTACGCTGGGAAGCTGACTAGGGAAGCAGCCTTAAGATTTGTCGCGGATATAAAGGGTCGGTCGGTTATACCATATTGTCTTTCCGAGGGCACGTCAGAGCCGCGTCAGTGGCTCTTCCTCTGTCGTGTGTTTTTCTCTCTCTCGCTCTCTAAGAGATCCGACGAGCTAGGTCAAATTTGTCAAAAGCTAGGTAAAAGAAAAGTTAGGTAGCCTATCCAAACCTTATCGATTTTATGAGTTAATATTAAAATGAACGTTTCTGTAAAACCGGACTACGGGTGTTAACACAGTGCATCAGTCCATGTATCAGCATAGCCATTGTTAAGTGTCAACCCTTCTTTTCCATTAAACAATAATAAAACGTTACTAGTTATATTTACTGAAGCTATCGCAGCTAGTAAAGTTAAGTGTACCGTTGGATCATCAGCAGCTGCGCGTCTGAATTTCCTTTGGTAGAGCTATTCTTTGTTATTAAGTATCGCCCCAGTCTAATATTATTATTTGTTTATGTGTGCAACCGTCACGTTCTATTTCCCATGTAGCATATGAATTTACTACACGTTATACGTCATCATTGGACACATCAGTTAACTAGCTCGAATAATTGAAGGCTTTCAACTTGTTGAAATTTGACTACTTGAGTTATCATTTCGTACTACTGATTAGGCCTTCAGTATTCTTCCTATGTGGCCTTAGTAAAAACTTCGTTATAACGGAAATGGCGTTCCTGCCCGAAACCGGATTGCCAGCGACCTTGTGGAACGTCTTTGATTGGAAAGGGTGGCTGGCTAGCGTGTATGTTTGGCAGCGTCAACGGTCGTGAGACGAATAGTAGATTTCAATTAGTTTTCCAGACAAGCACACAACGTTTCATCCCATGCTAAAGGGAACATGTTTCTTCTAGTCATAAATGAAATACCGGCAAAAAATTGTTAGCTCTTCTATCGCCAGAGCGTGAACATTTGTTAGACACTTCCAGACTCGAAGATGAATGAACTGAGCAAAAGCCCTTGCCTTGTAGTGACGGCGAAGATTAGCGGGACCGCCATCGCCAACAAAGAAACCTGGCCCTTGAAGGTCTCACAACAACCTTCCTCGATACTTAACTATAAACGTGGCCCTGGCGTATCTATGATCTAAGACCGATGACTGTATTTGGACCAAGTGATGTACAGATCGCAAAATTAAATATCCCCCGAAAGATATTTTATGGGTGGTATCGATCGGTACAATAGGCAACAACATCGGAAATTCAAGGCCGACTAACAGATTCCTTTTGACTAATTTCAGCTGGGATTAAAGACGATTCCAGAGATACGGTCAGCAACACTAAACAGATAATCTTAGAATCTAGAGAAAAATAAACCATTTTTCCCTAGAAATAAACGCACTCGTGTAAAGTGGCCAGAGACGGGTACATGGATGTACATAAACACTTAATGCTTAACGATGTTTAGAGCTCTTTTTAGATCTTTTTTATTATCATTGTCTCGCTAATTAACCACACGGCATATCACAACAGCTCTACGAAAGGTGGAGTTTTGTGGGAGGAGGAATCGCTGATCTCTCTCCCTCTCTCTTTATATATATATATGCCACAGGCGTTGTTTGTATGGTGTTTTATAGAGGCATCGATGTCCCCAAATTGGGCTTATTTTTTATGTGTATCTTAAACATTTACAAAGAATAAATGCAATCGATAAAGCCTTTGCTATCACGACTACGCAGAGCGATGACCGTTTGGCGTCTAAAGAGCGGGGGCAAAATTTTTTTTAGTTCGTTGAGAGTTCACATTGACCGTTACTTTTCAGGTACCAAAGGCGGTTAGGTTTCAATGCAAATTTTTTACTGGCCATAGGTCGACGCGAAACATTTCATATTATTTGTTCCCTTGTAAAAAGCGAGCTAATGCTATTTAGGGCTCTACATACCGTGAACACGAATTACGTTTGCTATAATACGCTTATGTAGTAATGTATGTATTCAAACTTTACTTTATTACCACCATTATTTGTTAGTCCGTTATCTATATATATCCCTAAAATTGTTCAGAACCCGCACACCTAACTTTGATTAAACGCTATGAATTTTTTTTCGTGTGGGGATGAGAGTCTCTATTGTCTGAGGAGAGGTTGGAAATAGAAGTTCAAACGCTCGCGATACGTTGAGTTAGTTAGTACTTATCCGGCAATTCGAGTTACAACCCAAAGTTACATATAATTGACATGGTGAACTAATATGCTTAGAGTGGCCCATGGCTACGTACGTGCTGGCATCAAGTAAACCCGGAGACTGTAGGAGCTCGCAGCACTATAATCTGCCAAAATGTCGCCTGATCAATTGTTCGAACTAGGTCCTTTGTGGGATTGCCACGTCTGGCCGGATCGGACTGTATGCTAACAATCGCTGCCGCTTTTGGAGTCGATATAATGATATGTATAATAACGTTAACGTGGCCCTACCATTGGTTCGTAACTGAATGAGAAGTAAGCGAGATTAGTAACAATAAACGAATGGCCGTTTTCATCGTCTTCACCCCTTCATGTGCTTCCCCACTCGGGCATCAGCTCCAGATTATCTATCAAGCCCCTCCGGCGCGTCCGAGAGAGTACGTAATTCTGGCGGCCTCTCGAAGCTTGCCATGCAACGAGGCTCCTGCGCAGGCTCTCAACACCTCTGTCATTATTCCCGGGTACACTAGATTACGGCGCCGAGACGTCTAGACGTGACTAGTCCACCGTTCCTTGCCAAGGGCGGACATGTGGCTAGCTTCGACGCAACTCAAGATTGCCATTAGTGCGACACACGAACGTTAAAAGACTTAAAGCAGTTGCAGAGCACGCACAGATAATGCCGCTCTTGCTGCCAAGTTTACTACGAATGATCTTGTACGTGTGGAGTTCTCTCAAGCTCGCTTTCCGATAGCTTGTTGAAAGTATGGGTGATTATACTGAAGCTGAGTCTCTAGGTTGACACATTCGTACATCTGTTTTGAAATTTATAGAATCGAATTTAATTATAAAGTTTATGCGTGGATCAAAACTAACATGCTACAATAATGACTGGATCACATATGCAACATTTACAAAAAATACTACACTTTTGAAAAAACACTTGAAAATGTTCAAAAGGCGTTCGTTCCAATGTTCGTAGGACGCGAGCAGACAGGATATTTTTCTAAAGTTAAAGTTGAATTTATGGACTTTTTGATAAGTGACACATTCATTTATGCATCATTGACTATTACTGCTAACTATATACCGAAGGTGAGTGGGAGATCTCACCTTTGCATCACAGCCTATAGCTACCGATGATCCGTACTAACGAAGCTGATTCTAGGCCACATCTGTCGGCTGCCAAAACGTTACTTTCCTTGTTAAGGGCGCAATTCAGCCTTAATCCACACAAATCACAGGTGGAATGGTTTTTTCGTCTCGCCGGATTTATACTCAGACGCAATCACTTAATTCCGTATATGTAGGGAAACCTATTCATTACTCGACGGTATTTACCAGCTAATGTATCTTGACAAGCCGAGACAATCATGAACAACACGTAGCAGCACCATTTGATTACTGATAGATAGAATTCTATTCTCAGGCTAACATTTTAATCACACAGTCGTTGACCTACGTATTTACGGGGTGTACCAAAGATACTGAAAATCAGCAGCACCGGAAGCATTTAAATGCCGTCTAATGATGACGATCGAAATATAATATGGAAACGTTATAGCTATTGAACCTGAGAGTCACGGAAGGCCTACGACCTATGTTAGCTACATTCCGAAGCTAGTTTTATTGATCGCGGAAAGTTTTGGAGTTAATTAACCTTAAAATTTCTAGACCTGTAGGTTGATTCAAGCAGAACTCTGCAAATCATCAGGTATTCACTTGAGACAGCAAGGCATGTAATTAGCATAATCAAAAGCAAAAACCTATAATAACTCAGTTTAAATTCAGGTTTAGCAAAAGATTGTTAAATTTTACTGGTTTTATCTTGCCGTAAAATCTTTGAGTAGAAACGCGTCCAGGCAAACAGTGCCAGATATAAGCAAAAATGATAAAAGCGTCGATTTCCCCAAAACCCTAGACGATACCTAATAACGTTGTCCTCCATCAAGTTGTGTACGGACCTATGTCCTTTCGCATTTACGCATCATTAGATACAAATATTTGTCTAATCGTTATAGTCATAAACTGGAAGTTATTGGCTCTGACATGCTTAGTTTAGAGTTCGAGGGTGCTAAAGATTTTGAACCATTGTAACTTAGCAAGACGTCTCAATATTTCAGGCCTTTAAGCATTGCTTCAGATAGCTAACTTCCGGTACGAAACGAATTGAGTCTATGCCTAGACTCGAAATTAGATTACCTCACATGCTCTGAACGTCAGGCAAACACTTCGTTTTAATAAAGACGGAACGCACGCTTAGTCTTACATCAGAACATACATATTGTATTTTCACAATAATGTTCGTTGATAACTTGAGAAATGCAGTGAAACTTTAAACCGAACGCGAGAAAGTCATATAGTAGGTTTTAGGTTTGTTTACTATTGTACACTACCATAAATTATTCACTCTCTAATATATATCAGCGGAGTAATATGGAACAAGTAAATTCATTTGAAGCTCTAGTCGAAGGCACTTAGGTGAAGAACACGATGTCTCAAAGTTGTTTGTCGTCTATTAACAGTTGTCTGTGGTTGAGCAGTACCGCTGGGACATTTCACTTGAACCGATACTCTGAACCACGAGATCAGCTTCAATATATACAGCTCTGAAGTGCAAGGCTGCTTTATCTTGTAGCGAAGTTATCGCAATTTTTTTTAGGAATTAATTATTATATATATAAGTTGTAAGATTGGGTCTGGTAATTTAGGCAAGTCACGTTGAATAAACGAGGAGTATTTTCATCGAATGACCCAACATGGATATGTTCTACATTAGTGGAAAGACGTCATGTTGATTGTGTGGCATTTCCTAGAATTACAGGACATTTAAGAAGACTATGCTTAATGTGATAATCTCGTATTCAGGTATGAACACGTTAACAATATGTGAGATGATGCTATTTTTAGTAAACTTTTTAGTTGGTTTACCTTGCTGGACTGTGTTCGTCATACGGACCAGGCGTTTTCGCTGTAGACGTTGCCATTGGAATTATCATAAAAAAAAAAAAAGCGCGAAATGAATACGCTTTTGAGAAGAAGCTTCGAATCGTAAGTGCTTATTTCGAGGTAAAATGGGTCTATCTGTCTACGGCTTATAATGGCCATTTTGTCCTATAATTGTTAGTGTAAATTTTATTGTGCTTGTTTAGATGACTCTGGAAAGACTGTAAACAAACAAATATAGCATAGATATTTATCCTAACCTTAATAAATAGCCACCAATTAAATTAGATATCTTATTAGTATCGTATCTCGTTCTGCGCAACATTTACCATGTGGGAACATTATATAAACGAACACCCACGGTCCTTGAAAGACTATTTCTAATACCTGAAAAATTCAAAAGAAATTTGCCCCATTATTTCCGCATTAATCTGTTGGTTTATTTTTTATATGAATTTGTACGCTTGTCTAGTTAAGTCATCTCTACATCCCTTGCAACCACTTGCTCTGCCCTCATTATGGCAGGCAGACTCTTAAAATGCATGTAAACATTTCAAATCGGTCAAGGAAAAATTTAAAGAGCTTTTAAATCTGGTTTGTTGCGTATTTGATTTGCTGGTTCGCTTTAAATTTGACGTTCTCTTCCTTTGGATTCTTTCGAATTTAATGCAGGGTTTACATTTTGTAGCCCTTTATTGTGAGTTTGTAGTCCCACGTTTCGCTTTTGATCCAGCGTTTCGACGAGCACGAAATACAAGACCAACAAACAGCATATTTGGCGTTTCATTCTTTACTACTTACCACTCGGAAGTGGTGCAACTGGAACAAGGAGCATGGTGTATAAGGGCAAGAAAAATAAGCAGTATCTGGTACCGAAATCGGTCTCATCGGTTCAGATTTGGAGATTTTAATTTGTACTATGAACTACGCCCCGGAATAGCACAAAGAAGAATGGCTATACACTAGTGGCCTTTTTATTCTGCGAAGACCTTAGGAACTCTCTATAAGGTGTAAGCCGCTGTCCTATTCTTTACAGAATATCTGAAGGGAGTCATAGGGAAATCCGGGGCAGAGCCATTGCCAACCACATAAACACAGGCAAAAAGAAGTACCAAATTTCTTTACAGAACTTATACAGGGCAGATGTGTTACGACAAACTTCAGTTAAGGAATAGTTGTATCTCAAACCGTCGGCCAAGAACACTTGGCAAGATTTGCTAGGGTTCGAAAAAGCTGCTTCACTATAGGCTTCCTAAACGCAGTGAAACCCTGAATGAAGATCACAAACCAACTCGAGTTGTCCCACTGGATTAAGGATTTGATGGAGAAGACAGACAAAGTACCGATCGCTGTAATCTTGCTACGTCTCAGAACTTATGTGGTCTGGACACAGCACAGGTGGAAAAATCCTTAAGACTCGACTTTGGCTCTGCTCTATCAGATTCATATAACATGGTGCAAGGTTCTCGAGGGAAGAGGCAGAAGTTTGAAGATAAGTTAAAAATAAATCGTTTCAACAAGGGCTCCCTTTCTTCGTAAAGGAATCTATCTAAGCTCCGATCGGTGAAAGAATGCCACTAAAAGTTGAAAAAATAACCTTAGTAGGGGGTAAATCACTTTAAAAAATTCGAGTGGCCTAAAAATATGTTCCTACCATTCTAACGTAATCACTGCAGACGAAACACTGAGAAACGAACTAAACACATTGGTTAATAGATTTTCACAGTCTCTTTGTCCTTAACATACTTCTTAGATCAAAAGCAGGACTACATAACAATCCGTTTGCGGAGGCCGCATGAACTATAATCAATAGTTCAATTGTTTAAAGATTATACACTGGGCCTGTATATTTGTTCTGGCTAATCCTCGATTTATATCATCATGTTTTCCTCTTTCTTTTTTATAAGCATCAGTAGCACTGCATAGCATTATTCTTGCATGTAGGTTATGTTTAAATTACGCGGTTAATTTATAAGCTGAGGCTGATTGTGATTTTTCATCTGAATTCACCCAAATCTGGCTTTAGTCATTGTCTCTGATTCCACATCGTTGTTTTTGTGACACTCATCCATTTACATTTGCATGTGTACAGACCCACTTCTGCTGTTATTTGTTTGTTAGTAAATCCAGATGATCAGCGTATCGATTTCGGGATATTATCAAAACTTCAGAATCTCTCTTGTCGAACCTTCTTTAACGAACTTTTACGTCGTCCTTGGTATTTTGTGTTTTTTTTTTCTGTAGATTTTTTTCACAAAAATCAATGTATATTGTCAAAAACTCGCTTAAACCGCCATTGGCAACACTTTTTTTTATAGCACTGTTATATGAGCAACACAATTGGATTGATAGAGTTTTCGCAAACTTAACGCAACTTAAGAGTATCAAGTTCTAGTTATGAATACATGCATATAGGGTTCGTCAAAATCTATCGATTGGTGTCAATAAAACCCAACTTATTTTATAGAAATTTCCACTTTTCAAACGTCATTTTCATGTATTATATTTAAGTTCAGTTCATGAAGAACTTTCGATTAGTACAAATAACCTTATATAGAAGTTTGATGTAAAAAAAATTTTACTTCAGTATTGCGCAAACAAAAAAACTAGCTATCTAGCCATTTTCACGTTGAAATAAATATGGGATTTTGGGTTGTATTTTTACTTAGCTCATCGAAATCCGTCAATTGGTGTAAAAAATTGGCGTCAACAAATTGGAACTTTGTGTAAAAAATGTTTTTGACAACTTGGTATTTTTCTCAGAACATATTTTTCATAAACATTTTTCAACGAAAATGCTCAGTCGGAACAGCTTTACCTTCATGACACTTACCACGTTCGAAGAAGCGCTCAAAAGCCGTTAGAAACGCATTTTCGGCTGTTATTATTCGGCTACCATTTTACTAGTAGAATATGTTTTTTTACGAAGCCCCCATCAAAAGACAGCGCACTGTAGCCGTCTCATAGTTGATAGGTCAAAAACGCCTGCAATAAAAGCCACTTAAAGAGGGCAAATATTGGAAAAAAGCCAGCGTCTCTTAAGCCAGCACTACGGTTATCCGATTTTATCTTGAAATAAACATACTAAATGTACTCACAGAGTATTTCAAAACACTAATTATACAGAATATTTGACGTTTAATTCTGAGCTTAATGCGACGAAGTGGCCGCTTTGTAATGTAACATCAACATTGGCGACTTGACTCATGAAAGCTGTATGTTAAAACTTGCCTTAATAGAGATAATTATATGGAGAGATGGCTATTGAACCAGCTGCCCCGCGTGCGTATATTTGACTTTGTATCAATATTTGAAGCATCTCGATGAGTGGATAGGCAGGCATGTCGCGAGTAGAGCTTGTAACAGCGGGTTTGAATTAATCGATTGAGAGATTGCTCTCTATCAGTCGCTCGCTCTTTTTGTTATTGCACTGTTTACCTCTGATTTCTCCGTACGAACAGACCACTGTCTCTCTGTCGTCGTCGCTACTAACTAAGGCGACGGCTTCAACGCTATGACATGGCCCACGCCATATCCTTCGATTGGCCAAGGCCAAAGACAGGCTTCAAGGGTACCATCAAATAGCAGTCCAAAGCTTGGTAGAATAAACTTCCATTACTCTTACTACACTCAATCGACAGCTTGTCATGCTGCAAACAATCCATTGTCCGGATGGATAGATTAGTCGAATGAGGTTGTCGTTGATATGCAACAAACTAGAAGGAAGACCAAGTCCCTATTTAGGGAATAGCGCCAACATGTATGACAGACAGATAAATAGACAGACGGTATTGTATACTGTCCTTCTGTAGGCTAGTACGTTCTTGCGTTATCTCGTTCGAGCGGCCGTCACCTGTAAGGTCAAGAACATCTCTGTCGCGGATTGCTTAAAAGCAAGCCGAAGAAGCTTTGCGGCCGTCACAATGACCACCTAGTATGTGTAGCGGTGCTTTTGGGGTTTCTTCGATACGCCTTGTATACGCATTATCTGGTGGCTAATCACGAGTACCTATTCCGAAAGATAGAGCCACTTTGAGGACGTATATTGGGCGAACGCTGCTTTTGGTCTGACCGTTTACTTCGTCGTTTCTAAACCTGTCATTAACCGTGTGTTTTGAAAGTTGGTACAAACACAGATCTATTGATATACGCTTAGTTCACTTGGTTTTTTGAAACTGGTGTTTCAGGCAGGCCTTGTACCTTACCTACCTGAAGCCACTCAGATGGCCTTGAAAGTGGCTAATCATTGATAGTCGGACGTACTACTGCTAAGGCAACGTTACGGATTATATTGCAAAAGTACTCCCGCTCGATTCTTGCCGCAACGGCTGTTACAGGTAGAATGGCTCGCTCTTCGAGCAAAGCGTTGATTCAATATAGCCGAAGCGAGATGACGAGTTCCAACCTGAATATGAAATATGTGTATGTGGTACTTGTATTGTCAGCTGACTTGTTAAGTCTAGGCAACTTGATTTTAAGAAGTCGAATTGCTGTTGAAAGGCGTTTTTGACGTTCTTCGTCCGCCGATCTTGCACGATCGGTGCACGGCCTGTACGTAACCCGATAACTAAACTGCTAGTGACACAAGCTGTAATAGTACTAGTAAGGATCCCGAATGGAAATCGAGGGGTACCCGCAGTTGCCTCCGGTAATACTTGCACAGAGAAATCTGTGCGAGTATAATATCAATAACGATTCAGTTCGATCGATATATTGAACCTAGTGGATAATCTCTCATAGCTCTTATAGGAATACGATCCTTACTGTCTTGAAGTCATGTGTCCTACTAGCCTCGACGAAATTTGTTTGCCCCAATTTAGGCAAATGGTTTCCACGATCTTTGACTTGTCCGTTGTGATAAAGATGAATGCGAAGTAGGAACAATAATGACAGAGTGAAGTAGGCCAATGAGCAATTGTGTCGGTTGTTGAGTACGTAAAGTTGTCCGATTGATATAAATTTCCATTTTACAATACATTAGTAAATGACTGCAAATACACGTGTTCATTTCAACAATGTAGGTGAACATTTTTCGTCTAACTCTGCGGCTATATAAATAATACATTTCACGTGTATATCAAGATCTGTATAGCATGGCCACATATATTTATACATATATTACGAGCGCTAGAGAGGCTTCACAACGGGTGGGTGTGTGCGGACTAGTTATCTGAGTGCATAGGTCATTATTGTGGTCCTCGTTTGATGGAGAAAGAACAGGGCCTGTTGTTGCCCGTCTCGGCAGAAAGGCTGTCGACGTCACAGCTATTTTGCAAATGTCGGCTCTTCGCACACCAATGAGAGATGCGGTTTGACATCTTGAAGATAATCTTTATTGAGGCGAGAGATCTCGAGCCTTCTAGAAAGCTAGATAGATAACGTCAACATTGAAACTGTTCGCCTGACCAGAACCAATACTGATGGAGCCTCTAACAAAAAAAAAGCAAAGCTCGCAGTCTTCTACCCTTCATGGAATAAACAGCAGACAGAACGACTATATTAATAGAATGTAACCCGTGTCAGCTAGGTACTGTTGCCGTTGCTACTGCTGCTATTACGGCGACCCTCCCCGACATCGTGCATACGTGCGTAGACAGGCACGTGGAAAAAATGTATGAAGATCAAGCCCGGTCGCCGATGGGTTGCGCCGCCACAGCGTTGATACTAGTAGTTTCTCAAGCTATCTCCGTCTATCCGTCTCATGCCATCTTTTTCGTCATATTCATTTCGACCCAACTCTCGGTAGCTCGCAACCATAGCAAATCGTGTTCATTTTGTTAAAGCTGCATGAGCTCGCCGTTATCTCTATCACTTCTATATATATTGGACACGAGCGATGTATGAAGTCCGTGCAGTGTGCTCTATCGATCTAAACGTTCCTTCGTAGTGCTGCAAAAGAACACCATCACTGATCCACTGTTTACGAATTATGTGTCACACGTTAAAGCAAAGAGGTATTTAGATCTTTGTATTCGTGAGTATATGGCTCGCGACGGCACACATCGTGGCGTAGCCGTCGTATCAGAGGTCTGCGCATGAGGAATCTGAGGCCGAACTCAATCAAGTACAAAAGGGAAACAGACCACTTCCTGCGAAAAATGCTGCCGCATGTGTTGTTATCTCGGTCGTTTTAGCAGCCTTCAAGCAGGCGTGCTGTGCTTACAAGGCCTCCGTAAACACAGAGACAGTCTAACCAAGTGAGATGCTGCAGTGCGTAAGAGCAAACAGGACTTTGGCCACGCCCAGCGGCACAGGTCACTCTACCGTAACGGCACCAGGCGACCGCGGCGGCCTCTGCTGTTGTGCCTTCTTGCTTTTCTGCTATACTTCGCGATTGTCATTGAGTCGTCTCTACGATAACTGCTGCAGTCATCGCAGCATCGACCCTTCCGCTACTTCAATCTCCGTTGAACATTAAACGATTGACGTCAGCAATGCTTTTAGAGCGAAGTGTGCGCCACTTATTGCATCAGAATACATATTGCTCCTTCTGACTTTTGTCAGCATCATCAGCACTATAATTGTGACTACTGCCACTGCTACATCTGAGTTTTCTATTGCTGCAGTCGCTGTCGTTCGTCGATTGACGAAAAGTACCAGCAGAGGCCTACAACATGGCTGCAACAGTCAGCGATTCTTCTACGTACCTATATAGCAAACATCAATAGCAATAATGGTAAAAACGAATAATCATACGACATACCGTACGGTCTGGCAGATAAACGTGTATTGGTTCAAATAATAAATTATTTTTCGATCGCTGTCGCTAGCAGACGACACGCGATTATAAAACGGGTCCGTTATCAGCAAGCACGATTAAAAAAAATGTTGGTACAGCCAAAAAGGAAAGGAATATTAAAAACAAACATTGGTGAAAAAACAAGGCGTTAATCGTGCATAGTGATTTTTGTTTGTTTGAATGTTCACTTTCGTAATATCGCTTTCGGAGACGCATGTCCTATTAAGGTAATTGGTAATTTACGTAAAAATGGAGGAACATTATCAATACGTAAGCGAACCGATACGGACGACGGCTACTCTTGTGTTCCTGCGTATCCATTCAAAGGCTGTCCAGCTTGCCTTTTGTTTGTGTAAATCCCAACTCGAGAAGCTAGCATCATTGAGGAAATAACTTATTTACTTATTTCTGCCAATTGAGTTAGCCAAAGGCTGCGGCCAGCTCAGCTCTTTCCGCTTAGCCGGTACTATTGGACGCGGCAATTTGCGAGACAGGCAGAAGTTCGATGAAAAGTAGCAGCAAATAGTTGTTGCTTAATAACACACATTTATTATAATAGACGTAATTATTAACGTATATGTGCGTTTAAGGAATGTGACTTTTTAAGAATTACAGTATTGGTTGCGATTTTCAAGGGTATCTTTCCGTGCTATCAGCTCAATATATTCGTTGTGTGAAAATATTAGACAGTAACGTTTATTTTAAAATTAAAGGTAGAAAAATAATGCAGGATAACGTCAATTTTTTGTTTGACTTTCTGGGTATACAACGTTAGGCTAAGGTCTGTGCAGAATATTAAAAAACCTTTTGGAGCGTCTTTGTTCATTCACATCTGATAAAGTAGCACGGGATACGGAAAACATAAAAATAACAACCGGATTTAATTACACAGTGCATCCGAATAGCATTTCCACCATTACTAAAAAGTTAGTATTACCATTATTTCAGACATAAACAATGGCATCACAGCATAGCATGCATCATAAGACTACAGAGATCGGCGTCCGAATTCCCTATGGTAAATGTGATGCACAGTTAGATCCGCTCCTTACTTCAAGAATCTTCCATATTTCCTGCTAGTTTCACACGTATGAAATAAAGACTTTTCAACCGCTAGGATATTTCTATCTCACCATCTCCGTACCAAAAGGCCACTCCGCTGTAAAATTTTCAGGGCTTTTCGGTATGGGTTTATACATTGTTCTAGTATTGATATAAAGCTGGTTTAACGGAAGTCCCACCAAGCACATATAATTAAACAATTCGTGTGAGTGAAAATGTTCAACAGAAAAAACATGGCCAAGGCAGGAGGTTCGTTTTATTGCTTACTATCCTTGGCAGCGATGCGGCGGCCGTGACCTCCATCTCGGTTCTATCATTTTTCCCGGTTCGACCAAGCACTGGTGCCCTTCGTCGTATTTCGGGCCTAGCAACCGCTTCTAATTGGCCCTTGTTTTTTTAACCCTCTTTGTTAACTGAGGCAACTGAGCTTGTTGCGCTCTCTCTCTCTATATATCTATGTATATATATATATATATATATAAAAGACAGATCAAGAAAACTTGAAGCAGCTTATGGAGAAACTTTCGTTTCCTACACAACGCCCACCTCTGTCGGCGTATTCAAGCTAAGCAGACTCAGCTGATAATTCGTGGACCCATGGACACCTTGCCAAGTTACCTGCATCAAGGAGGAGGAGGAGGTGGAGAAACACAAAGAGGGAGCAGAAAATTCATTAAATAAGAGCCAACATTTGTAGAACATACGTATTGTATGTAGTTGAGCTGAATTACATAGACCCTATAATCCTGGCCATTATCCTATATTTGACGAACCGCTTTAAGTAACTGTCAATAACATATAACCATTCATTAATCGCAGAGGTCGTAAGCGAAACGACGGGAATGAAAAAGGAGCAGTAATCTCTTATCACCTTACTCGTTGGCCGATGCTGACTCAAAGGCATTTATACGGAGATAAATTAACAGTGTAAACAATTGTCATTCTTACCCTTCATTGGCAATAATTTATCCTAAATTATTTTTTAAAAAAATCCTATTTTTAATTATCCAGAGATAGAATTTGTTTTTTTCCGGTTACCCAGCGACACTTTCACGAACATTTAATTTGCCTTTGATTTAAGATTGATTCTATTTGAGTCAATAAGATCGGTTCTAACATTTCTACAGGTTTTTCAGCTGTTAGAACTCAAAAAAATCTGCCTGACGAGTTACCCCTTGTGTCCTAGCCTTAGTTGGTTAGTGAAAATAGTGCCTACACCTCGTGGTACTAGGCAGTATTCCTTTTCGTTACTCAATGGTCATATACACAACTGGTTTTCAGTATCGTCTGCATGCATTGGGCTTAATTGGCTCTCTTACATTCGCACACGCCCATCGAAACGATAAAAATAACCAGTCTGAAAGAATAAAACGAATAGATCAGGCTGTCTCTTATTAATAACACAAATATCGACTTCGGCTATGTTTTTACTCAGGTTCTATCGATAATGGGTTTCATTTAGTTACACGTGTATGTAAATCGAGCACTGCCTGATATTCTTTAGCGTTTAACCTGCGACCCACCAATCTGACGTTTTCACACAGATTCTTATTGGGGTGACATCCCTATGTGAGCATCTAGATTGTACGCGAGACAACAGCCTACGAGAACAAATCAAATGCTGGACAGATTGTACTGTCGGTAATAATACACAGAGGACGTCTATTGTTTACCTCCAGTTAATCGAGTCAGTTAACACACACTATGCCAAAAGAGAGTCACGCTGCCGTTTTTACCTGTCGATTTGTTCCTTCTCTTCCGCGCCTCGATAGCTCTTGCCGTGAGCTGATGGAGTGGCCTCACCAGGCCATCAGACACGGCGGGCCCAATGTCTGCTGTCCTTCAAACGACGATACGTAACCAAGCTTATTCAAATAAGCTTAATGCGTAACAATATATGAACGTTTGTATGAGTACGAGACACGGGCGAATATACACGGCTCATTATAGATGTTGTTACCTAGTGGAAGCTAGGGTTTAACTTGAGCTGGAGTGTCTCTCCAGGTCTAAATACATTCCTTATAATGTACCCTAAATGAGGCAAACATAACCGATAGTGACAATCCTGTAACCTGGACCAATACCTCCGCCCACACCTAAGTTAGTATTGTACACGCTACGGAAATGGCCATCACGACCTAATCATAAATATTGAAACAATCTTACTGATCTTCGTTTGTTTTTCTAGGACTTGCACAAATGGCACCTAATTTAAGTTAGAATTTAGTAGATTATAAGTCTTTTTAATGACAGTAGCAGCAATTTTAGAACAAAAAAAAAAAGATAATCAATTATAGTATGGATAAAAACGAATGAAAACATAGAATAGGTATATAAGCCTATCTAAATGTGATCCAAATTACGTCGCGTTTATCTTTAGAATTATTTTGGATCTATGAAGATTTCCTTGAAGGTTTTTATGTACTTTTTTAGACTACGCTCATATGTTAAGGTGATCATCGTTGGTATTCGAAAAATTCATTTCGTTAGATTCGTTCGTGGTGCTACATTGCCGTACAAACATGTTTCGACCTACTTATGACTAAATGTTAAGAGAACGGAAATTGAACTAATGATCCTGACGTATCTCTCTGAGTTTTTTTTTCTTTTTTTTATAGGGCTGATGACAGAGCTGACAGGGAAAAATATGTTACGTTTCTATGGCTTCAAATAGCGCATGGGGTTTCATTGCATTCTCAAGATTAGTTCGCTTCTTTTTCCGAGTCATATGTGGGCATTTTGCATATATAATTTCCGGTTTCCCAAAGAAATTTAACTAAAAATTTCATATGCATCTTTATCAGAGCTTTTAGCGAAGCTTTTGCTATGGTCTAATGGTAAGATACGATACATCATCACGGTAACTGTTATAGGCAAATCGGCATTATGCCCTTTCCTCCAAAATCGTTGCACAAATCATTGCATAGGGTTGCACACCCTATGCACCCTGTGCACAATGATTTGTTATCTCAACCCAGTCTGCCAGTTAGATAATCCCATTTTCGTGTCGCCTTACTAAGTGGGAACGATTAACTTGTGCCCATGTTGTCTTGATTATTTCGATTGTACTAGTCATAATAAATATATTTGGTCCCAATAAGTTTACAGATGCCTCGCGACCCTGACAGAGGGAAGAGATATGCAGATTCGTTGACATGCTGAAATCCATGTGTCAAATAGATTTTGCGTGCTATTTATTGTTGAAAAGCACCACCACTATATGTTTAAAAGTGTACCCGGTGCTCAGGTTTCGTAATAAGTTACTAAATAACGATTTCCCTAGAATATACAAATCAGCGATATCCAAACGATAACTGCTAGTAATATCCACGTATGTGCTGCGTGAACATGGTCGCCACCCCTTGCGTACAACTACTATCAGTAGAGGGTCTAAAATTTTTAGCAACGTGTCTATCGCAGCGGTTTCGACGACCAAATGTTAGGATCAAAGGGACCAGAGGTCCGTGTTTTGAATTCTGCCAAAAACGCGTATCAGGCAACCTGCATGAATGATGTTATTATTTTTCTCTGCAAAATGAATCTTGTGCTGTATTTACAATGAAGTAAAACAAAAATAAGGATCGTTACTGGAGGCGCTAATCTAGAAAGAACTATGTCCTAAAGATCACTCGTATATGATGATAATAATGACAGTTATTACTGTTACTAGTGAAGAATGCATAAGCCGCAAACGCTTTTTTTCCATCGTAGTTGTAAACATAGATTGTTGTTAGTAGTTTGCGCTGGCAGCAAACGCTAGGTAAAAAATGGGTCCTGATGTCACAGACGATGAACGCAGATGTCTGTAAAAAGTATCTTTTACTTTTGTCTTAGAAAGTGGCTTGCTCGTACACAACTGTATGCTTCTTCCAAATATTACAGCCTATAGCTCATCAGGAATAGAATCCAGTCCGCGAAATCCTTCCATACTTGCAATTTGCTTTATGACCATTATCTTCGAATAAGAAGACGAAAGTCGCGATGCCTACTATGTTTTATCAGCCGCAACTAGGAAAAATTACGACAAAATATGTATCAAAACAACGTGCTGAAAGAGACACGAGCTATTATACATGGGTAATGTTTTAGATTAAGTATATTCTTTTTCCATTTTAATATCTAGTAACAGCAAGGGCTGATCCTTGACACTACCATACAACAGCCGCTCTTTAAAAATAGCGCTTGAATAAACCGAAACGTAAAGTCAGAGGGCTGTCTTAGATGATTGTTTTGGATCACGTTTGATCCAGATAACTTATAAGATTCGACGCAACGAAAATCGACCGAAACTACTTCGTGCAAATGTACAAGTATCGTGGTTTTTTGCGAACTTGACGAAGATCTTCTCGCAAACGTGAATAGGCTCTCTATAATGCATAGATCCATTATTCTATGAAGAATGCACGTTAAGCAAAATTGGTAATAGATTTCGGAAATACAGCGTCTTATTAATCAACAATTGAATTGGTGTTACCAAACATCACATAATGGATACAGAGGGGACTAGTAGGCACGTACATATTTATCAACCCCCGTGATTTACTGCTAATTTAATACCAACAATTCCTCCACGTCGAATAGCTTTTCTGTTTTCTCGTGAGCAAGGCAAAGCCAAAGGATTAAAAAAAAAAAGAGTCTCTCGTTGACTGCAGGCCGATGTGCTATCAATTCTGTGTATGAGGGTTTGGTGTCGAAATGTACATGCACACGCAACATGCAATGTTTTTTGACCTATGGGCTCTCCGTTTACGTACAATAGGCCAATAGCGCATTTACATATATAACCATAATATAGAGTAGAATGGTTATTCCCTTTGCAGCCAAAAGTAACTGACTCGATCGGGTTGGATGCCCACGGGAGAGATTCAGCTAAGATCTATAGAAATACGCGTTACGTATATTGCCCAACTGCTAATTGATAACAGGTAGTAGCATGACTTTGAGCGACCCAGCCAAATCTTTTCTCGAGTTGTTGTGCAAATCGTCATAGATGACATGTGCCCTTGCACTCACGTGTTTGCCCAATGCGTAAACAAAATTCATACGATCACAGTGATTGCCCACAGGCTCACTTTGGCAGGGCAACTGCGTGCCGGGTAGATCGTGAATTTGTTGTTCATCGTTTTATATGTCCTTAATAACTCACCATACGGGCTAAAGAAGATGAGCCGATTAAACAGAGGAATCAACGTGAAAAGACTCTTATTCTCCAATTGATAGTTGATCAGGTTTGGCGAGTAACTATACGCTACAATAAATGGCACCTACCCCATTGATGAAGCAGCTTTGCTCAGATGTGCAAAACATAACAAGAATCCTTTTTCTTCCCCGCCTCAAACCGTTGCAGGGTGGGTTGAAGGCGTTACGCAAATTATACTTTCATGTTGATAAGCTTATATTCGACAGTGCTCACCTGTAGGGCCGTCTCCTTAGACATCCTCTATATTACATTATATATTTACTCATTATAGCGGTTTGCGCTTGTGCCATATGTAGAGGAGGTAGGCAGTATGGACACTTAGGCTAAGAGAAAGGCGTAACGGTCCGAGCGCTCGTTAGGCACGAGCTCGTCCATTTAGACGAGCTATGGATGGGCAGATCTTCCTTACTAGCGGTTTTGTCAGGCTGAACTGATTATACACACACACACACACACACACACACACACACTCTCACACACACACACACAGTTAAGCGCGATCTACACCTGGTCGGCTTTTACTGTACTCACGCTCATATCGGTAGCCGGCCTATTGTGAAGGAAAAATATGGTCCCGATGAGCAAATGTACAGCTAGTAGTCATAAGAACGCGGTTTACCTGTTGGTAACCGCCACCCGCCGTTTGGTAACGATACACAACGTCTAAGTGAACCATCTTGATTAAGCAAAAGCCGTAATCATCGATATGGTATGACCACTATAGTCGCGAATATCTGTCCATATAGCACGCTTCAGTTTTATGTGTGTACAGAGCTGGCACAGTGGTTAACATGGACTAGTCAGAGTTAACTAAGCGAGGGCTGTATCAGCCGGGAACAACGAAAGATGGTTAGAGAAGTAATCACCTATTTGCAAACAAAGAAACACGCTTTGAGGGTAGAAGCGGCGAGACCGAATAAATGAAGGCGCTCACTTGGACCAAGGCAGGAGAGCTTATCTGGTCGGGCGCTACTCTTGAAGCGCAAACGGGCAAAATTACCACCACTGAGGTCGCACTGAGGGGAAAATTTTAAATCATCTAGCCAACATGCTACGATGTGTATGGTTGTATGACCATTTTGCTTTGGACTTATCGTCCCCGCAGGCGAACACCGAAGACCGGCGCATGGTGTCTCACCGATATATTAGGCCGCTTGTTCGGGAACAACAACGTCTTGATGACTTCGTTCGAAATACGGTGATGAGTGATAATGAGTCCCAATAGTACCTTCGCTGGCCTGGCCCACAGTTAATTTATGTATTCTGACTTCCCTGTTGTAGTAAACGCGTGCGGATGGCTAGGTCTGTTCACACGTTACCAATAATGATGATCGAGTACCTGTCAAAGCAAACGGTCAAAGACAAAAAACAGCGAATATTCATAGCCTTAATTTTGACTTGTGTCAATTGGAAATTTAAAGCCTGATTATCCTGTGTTTATTGTTTTATTAGTAAATTGGTATGCGGGTTAAGTTACGAGGGGAGCCAATCTTGAACCAAATACTTATACTATACAATTCACTTCGGCTTGAATAACACCGTGAAGGTGGCACGGACACAATCGTCAGTCGAGGGCACATATTAATAATCAAACCTAGAACTATCTGAAACCATTTTTGGCGACTTCGTTACTAACATTGTTCTATTTTCAATGCCAACAATAAAAACGTATTATTGGATAAGGTAAACTCTAGGGCCTTATTTCTGTGCAGGACTAGCTCAAAGTCTCGAAGTGACATTTCATTCACCCACAAGATAATTCGACGTCCAAAACTAGTATTTTAACTTCTAATTGGATCACAGTCTAATTGGGCTTTTCCATTCTATCCAGCCGAAGGTAATAGAAACAATTAGCTACGGATAATATTTTAATGCTTCATGTAATTAGCTATTTTAAAGAACGTTTTTTCTCATTATCACAGTAGCGCTGTCTCACCATACGTTCATATGAATGCACGTATGTGTTTCTTTGAGTCGTGTCTCGTATAATCGAGGGATGTATAGAAGAAGAAGCGGCTATCTAAGCTGGAACTTAAAGGATAGCGGTAGTACACGCACCGAGTACGCATCATCATGGTGACCGCAATAGGAACCACCCGAGCGCAGTCAGTCATCATTATCGTATGTATGCTAGGTCACATGCCAGATGAGTATCAAATGTAAACAACACACACATAGCTAGCAACGGCTAGTGAAACAACATACTGCTTTCCTTTACATGGAAAGTAAGAAAGTAACCATAGCAACGGCAGCTGCATTACATATTCGTAATGTAAACAATGAGTAAAGTTGAATGGGTAATAATTCTAATTTTGTTAACTATTTGTCAAGCAGATAAGTCGATCGACTTATAGGTGGTCGCGCGCTACTGAAGGCGACAATGATGCGGCCGACAGCTTCAAATTGTATTATTTCGAATCGTTTTGTTTGTTTGTTTAGGCCCTCGGCCTTATGCGCAGAGGTATTTACATTGCGGAACCTAACTCAGCAACGATGCTGAATGTTCGTATAAAGATCGGGCGTGTGATTACCGATACATGATAGCCGCATCATATTTTTCGACGTAAGTGTTGTGTACACGTAGCCTCTAATAACAATATCTATCCAGGCCAAATTGGCAAAGCGGAACAGGTAATTACTACAACGAAGCGAACTTGTGCGCT
This sequence comes from Varroa jacobsoni, assembly GCF_002532875.2. Classification (NCBI taxonomy): domain Eukaryota; kingdom Metazoa; phylum Arthropoda; class Arachnida; order Mesostigmata; family Varroidae; genus Varroa; species Varroa jacobsoni. The sequence continues at coordinate 148,810 of NW_019213306.1, read as the reverse complement.
GTTCGTGCTAAATATATCGTCACTATACGATTAAATGGTAATAGTTTCAGTCTCGATGGCAGGGCAATAAAACCAAATTTCGTCGTTTTGCGTCACATTCAACACTGTTCTCGCTTATACGGCTGCTAATAGCTCTGATACTGCGTAGACCTTCTAGATGCTTCCAAACAGGGGCCTTCCTTGAATATGAAAGACCCTTACTGTCACGGCCAAGGTCATGTCGTCTTCGAGAAAGGGATGGAAGCTGATAGACGGAGAAAGAAACCAACGGTGCAACGAAGCCCCAACCTCCCCAAAATAAATAAGTAAACAACGGACGATAGATGGCCCACTAATACTCCGCTCATTGCGTTATTACGAAAAGTGCATTTAGACAATCGAGACAAAAAGGTGAGTTAAGGACCGACGCAAAGGGACATTTCATGATAGAAGCGGAAGTGGCGTCACCTTTTGCACAACCACAGGCGACCCCAAACAATTGCTTTGACGGGCGGTGATGGTGGCGGCAGAACTAATAGTAAAACTGTAATAGTCCCTTACCATCCTGTAACAGCAAAATTACACCAAGGAGGCAAAAGGAAACACCAAGCAGCTAAATGAAATATCGAACATACCCAGAGAGTCGAATCGATAAGCACGGAAAAATTACATCAGTAGACAAAGCCATATTCAACAAACAATCTTACCTCTCTCTGTTGGCTGAAACAGGCAATGAAAGAAGTGACATATGTTCGCACAGGGGCGTCTCCATAGGTAACTTGCGCGGTCGGTTAAAGATATTTCGGAGAATTATGTTCATTTAGGCTAAAGTACTCTTTAAGTAAGAGGACTCGAACATCTGTACACAATTTAATTAATAGCAATTCACTTATGTAAAGATTACAATATACGTGGAATACATCAATCAAATTAAGCTTCTGGCAGTCTTAAGATTGCCGTTCGGTTGCTAACGTAGAACGAGAACGTACCTTTAAAAAAGTATTATGGTAACCATCTGATTAAGTTATCTATATTATATATATATTTAGCTAATTCGAGCGAGTAAATCATTATGAATAATTACCAGCAGAAATAGAAACGAAATGTCCACTCAATACTGATTGATATAAGAATTCGGCATCTGTGCCTAGAAGTGGCAATTAAACTTGTTTATATTTTTGATGCCCTATATAGAAATTATTCAATTGTTGGCCTTCTCAAAGTAAGGACACATAAATGATTGTGGCTTTTCTGCAAAGACCAGATCGATTAAAATAAATTTATAACTGATTTCGACATGGCAAGCTTAGCACATACGGACGACGACTTGTTTATTGTACAGTGCCCCTCACTCATAAACCGCTCGATTGCTAGCATCATTCCGGTGTGAAAATGTACAGAGTACGGTGACCCTTCTTGGGTACTTATTAGGTTTACAATGGCATTATTATAGAGTATAAGCGTCGCAGTTAGACCAGGTATAACAACCCCAGAAGCCTACTTAAAGATCGCATGCTCTAGGCTGCAAAAAGGTCCTCGTTTCATTGAGCCCGTTAATAGGCCCGACTCTGCCTGGATCGACAAATGGGCAGCATCAATAAACGAAATAAACGAAGAAGTAACAGGTCCACAGTGAGTCGCCGTCTGAGCTCGAATTCTAGGAGAATACAAGTCGATCATGCTAGCGATAATATTTAGCAAAGTTAGCGCTAGATGCACCGAAAGCAGGAGTTAAAATGAGACGAGTTCTTGGCATTTCAGTGGCGTCTCCGAAAACCTAAAATTTAAATACTGAACATATGTAAGAGCACGAGAAGAACGAAGATCAGATCCGGGAAACGGGAGAGGCTGAAAACGAGGAGTGATAGATAGATAGACACACACACACACACACACACACACACACACACATACACACAAAGGCACACACGCACATTCACACACG
>NW_019213306.1:37215-146786 GCF_002532875.2 Varroa jacobsoni | reverse complement strand
TACACACGCACATTCACACACACACACACACGCACACGCACATTCACACACACACACACACACACACACGCACATGCACATATACACACACACACACGTTCACACAGAGAGTATGGGGGGAGATAAAGCGAGACGAACGCAGAAGGGGGAGAACAGTGGAAGGGAAGAAGCAGAGCAAAAAGAGTAGCACGAAAAGGATGCAGTCGGAATAGATAGGGGCATAAAGAAGTACCAAATAACAAATACCTGCTCCCGACTGGGGCACAAAGTCTTACGGCAGCTCTCCAGAGAGGATTAACCAGTCGCCCATCGACGAGCTACTCATAGACAGATTTTGCTACAGGTGAATGTTAATATAGTTGCCACTTATCCGATGCAGTACGATTGCAATTTTCCGATCAGCTTCTTGTCCTTATCGTTACCACTTGTTTCAGGCACCGGTACATTCGGACGGGTTTGCCTTTGTCGAGCAGACGATAATTATTATGCCTTAAAAATAATGCGTATTGATGACGTCATCCGCCTTAAACAGGTTAGTTCTGCACGTTGTCGTCTGTTAAATTATCGCAGTTAGATTTCAAAATCCAGTTAATACAATAAGAAACAAGAATCAAGGTGATAAGCAATCAATAGCTTCAACTTATCGCAATGATAACTTTTATTGACTAACTTATATAATATAAGTAATATATTGCAGAGCAGACAAACGAGTCAGGTTTTAGGGATGAAGGCTTATGATGCGCTTGATGTAGTTATTTGGTCGAGCTTCTGTGTTGACTTGCCGTGAGATGTTTCCATATTAACAGCAACCATACAATACACAAATTGTAATCTTTAAGTTAAGTTAACAACGCCGAATGAGAGTTTGCGTTGTTGCAATGGCCAACGGAACCTCCTGCGTTTATTGAGTAATATTCTTAGGAAGTAATCGTCCTTTTAATGGCACCATTGTTCCAAGGCAACTAATAGATTACCGGTTGTCTGTCTCTTTGTCGCACGCGCTGCAGTAAAATTTCATTGATTAGTTCTCTCCTTATTTATTTTCTTTCGAATTCCAGTTCAAAAGAGTCACACCAAACAATAGCTCGTGCTAAACTTTCAAATATAAAAGGAGATCCAGCAAAAAGGTGTCATTTCCTGATTTCGCTCGCTAGGTCTCTATTGTCTCAGCTTGGATCTGGAATAGACTTAGATTGTCCTTTGGGATCGCTTCTGTGGCCCGCTGAGGGGCTTCAATTCCAGAACGTATTCCGTTTACCCGGAGAATGTCCCTAAGAAGGTTTGGCAACATCCAGTACATACATATAGTATGAACGAGTATGCTAATATCTGTTTTGCTATGTTAACATCGCTTGTTATTGGGCGGCGGGTTTCGCATGAAAATGCACATAGGCAACAACAAACAGAAAAAGTGGTGAAGGCCAATGAGCGATCGAAGGGACGCCGTGGTAAACTCTCGCGGTGAAGTTAAATTCGTATACGTGCGAAGTCCACTATCCAGTTTGCTTATCTCAACCACTGCGAAGGCACGAGTCACCAATCGTTGAACTCCATTGCGTATATCCGCTCGATCTTAATTTATTTCCAACATCTACTGTGACAGACTTATCAACTCGAGGTTACTCTCAATTGTAGTGAGCTATCGGTGTTGTACGAAATAATCTTTATTACCTGTAAAGCCTGTTTGGTGCTTTGATCTCTATTTAGTTATACGCTTTCGGTCTATGCCGAGTACGGCGTCTGTCTGCAGGCATATTATATTGCGAATCACATTTGAGCGCAGCTACCGATAGTGCACATTGCGTGTTTCTTTTAATTATGGCGCCTATTCTACAGTGTGTGAAAATTTAGCGGCCAATTTCGTCCTTCGCAAAAAGCAAAGGCTAGCAGACTATCGACCCATAAATACAGCAGCGTGTACGGCCTGTCATGATATACCGCTACAGTTGGGAACAGCATTTGTTTTATGTAAAAATTTACTATTGTAATAGGAGGTCGGTTACGGTGATACTCCGTAAGTGTCCAACAGAACACAAACAACAGTTCTTCTTGCTGCGGAAAACACTAATTAAGAATATCGACTTAACCGACCCACTTACAGATAGAATGAAGCCAAACAGAGACATGGAACTGAACGAATAAACTGTGACATCACTGCAATAAGCAACAGCGCCGGATCCAGTACAACGACCTTAACATGACCTCTACTTCAACAAATCGGCCTATCAGCGAACATTTTCGAACCCATTTTTGGAACAGGAGTTGCATCTTCATCCCACACAACTGACTCGACCATCGAGGGTCCAGGACCATCACAAGCGTCGTTCGTTTCCAGATCACACGATGAATGTATAATGCACGAGCTAGCTACTTTTTTGATTACATCATCTTCTCTGATAAAGCTCATTTTGAGCTAGATAGCTACGTGAACAAACGGCATTGTCGCATTTGCAGCCAACAAGATCCCAGTGTGGCTGTCGAACAAGCGCTTCACTAAAAGACAGTCACGGGCAGTGTGGCTCATGGGGCGAAGTTGTCACTGGCTTTTTTTTGTCGAAAGTGACAATTGAATGATGGTCATGCCAGTCGATAGTGAGGTCTATCCTAACATGTTGAAAATCTTTCTGTGGCTTGTGTATTGAATGCACATGCTTCATGGTTTTAATGAGATGGAATAACTTGCCGCACACCGAAGGTACCGAAGGCAGTCTACCTGACGCTGAAGTATAAAAGGCTGAAACGCGAAAAGGACTGAGCTATGCAAGCGGTTCCGTCGAAGGATATTTGGTTGACAGTGTGTTTTGCGTGTGTAATGCAAATGACTTTTTGGGATGGACTCACGAAAAATGAAAACACGTTAAAAAATTTGCCGTCGTTTTTCTTGGAAATTTCCTAGACATTCTATATATACGCTATTCTGACTATAGCGAAGCCGTGCCTAAAATTAAGGACAATTAAAAAAGAACGAAATAAACGAAAACAGCTGGCAATATAAATGTGCGTTTTATTCCAGGTGGATCACGTACGCAACGAAAAAGCTATTTTGCAACAAATAGAACATCCCTTTATTATAAAGTGAGTATACGACCTGCCGTTCTGTGGGAGTGGCCTCGATAGAGGTAGAATAGTAGCTTCGATAAGCTTTCCTTTCAGTGTACCCATACTTGATTATAGTTTATTACATTACAGGAAGTCGCTAATAATAAATTACCCACAGTTTAGTTGATTCATTAGATTAGCATAAAAAAAAAAAGAAGAGATGGTATTAATTTAACATATACCTTATCATATGGCTTTCCCCTTTTATACTCCTTGAAGTGCTATTAAGTTTTTAGATAATAATTAACTAACTAAATTGCGGAAACTTGAGTTGACGTGCTCAGACTCCTATAATGAACTAAATAGCAGTTCATCAAACTACTGCTGCCTATATACTGACAATAACTTCTGGCTAGTATGCAATAACCCCCTAGTAGTGTGCTGATGGAATATTTTTTCCTGGGGTGGCCTCTGAGGAGCTTGAGATACAGTAGTTAGTTTATCAGATGCTCCCAGGAGCGTCTTCTATCGTTCACTTCCTAGATCGAAATAAAGTGAGGTGCTGTGGAATAGATTTACCAATGTTGGTATTCTAAAACCCGACTTGGTATCACTAGCCTGCACTCCTTATAGTATATAGCTACAAAATAGTAATATTATTATTATATATAATTATTTATCATGTAAAGGAATGCGCCGCCATATATTTGTGACAATTCAGACATAAGATAAATATTTTTGTCATAGAACGTGCCTTAGGAGAGAGCTGAGGGCTGATTATACAATGTCCTCTGGTTCTCAGTTAGATGATGCATTCCAGGATTACCAATGAACTTTTAAGTTCAACAAAACGTGTGGATGCTTATATCTGGGTATTAAGCAAATTTTCTTGGCCCAAATGTAATTCATTTAAATCTGGAGTAGATATTTCCTATAAATTGCAACAGGCGAAGGCCATCGTTGTCAGCAGCACCAAAGTGACTGTATAGAAATCACGATGTTAAGACTCATGTGCATCTTTGCTGATTGGGTAAACCATATTGCAAACATTCTTTACCATATTAACCTTATAAGAAAACATTGGACATGTAGCCAACAATAGCCCTCGAGCCAGAAGCAGCCAATCGACATCACGGATAAACAAATCCTACTATACTAATTTACTAGATTGTATATAATAAATGTAATTCCTTTCTTTATTGTTTTGTATATTATAATTAGATATATGACAAAGTGTACTGAATCGCATATCCATTTCCATGCGGCGACGGTTAGTGCTATAATGCCCTTGCGGTTTAGATTCGAACCCGGGCATAAACAAACAGTTTCGTGCTGGGTGACAGCCAGCCGTCTATCTGTCTGATGGAGCGCCTAACGGCGACACCGGACGTAACACTCGGAACATAGAAGGGTAAAAACGCTATAGAATAGGCGGAATCGCAAAGGCAAAGTGTGATGGGAATGGATCAGTTTAGACGTGTCGTCTTAATAAAAGAAGACTCAATTAGCTTGCGGCCAAAGGATAGAAAATATAGAACAGATTGTTAACAGTGAACAGAATAGAAGATAGGAAGAGACATAAACGCGATTTGAGGGTGTATCCAACCTGGTAACAATTCCAAGATACCCATCGATCCTGTTGTTTCAGGCTGTTGTGGACACATCATTCACAGCAGGCTCTGTACATGCTACTGGAGTTTGTAGCTGGCGGAGAATTGTTCACTTATCTCCGCAACGCCGGCAAATTCTCCAACTCAGCGGCTGTGTTCTACGCCAGTGAGATCGTTCTCGCACTCGAGTATCTTCACTCAAAGAACATCGTCTACAGGTACAAGAAAAATATATACATTGGATGTATATATTTATATATATATATATATATATAGATGTATGTATTGGCTGTTTCTAAACTAAAATTGAAGCAAATATTCTCTGTATTTTGAAGCTATATTATTAAACTAAATACACTCCATTTTAGTTGATGACTTTGCGGCATCTTTTTCTGGTAACATCATAATCCGGACACTGTAGAACTTGTGTAATTTTTGTGTGAAAACGTATGCCAAGTACGTTTTGCTTCCCTCTATTGGAACTAAATTAAATCCATTAAAAAGTTTTACAAAGACCAAAAGTCTGATGGTGTAAGATCTGACTACGTGGCGGATGAATCCAAATTTTCTTCCAAATGTTTTCAACTTCTGCCGGCTAGCTAACTACGTACGTGGTCAGGCGGTGTCATGATGGAGGATGACGCCTTTCCTGCTCACCAACTCCAGTCAGTCTTTTTCAGTGCGTTGTTGTCAAGTTGTTAGTTATTGGCAATAAATGTCCATATTTCTAATTTTGCGACTGGTTATGGATTAATCTATTTTTCATAGTGGTATACATTATCCACCCTTCATCTGTTTTTCGGCGGTTCATCAACCGCTGGAATAAAATGGCTCGAGTTCGTTACGCTTCTACGGAATTTCGCAGATGGAAATACGATCGATATTTAGGTTTTTGACAATATCATGGCTACTTAGCCAGCATTCGCAATAGTTCTATCAGTATTTTCAATAACTGGTTGACCGTTTGGAGAAGCCTCCTTCAGATTGGAGTTCCTACAGTAAAGGCTACAGACCTATGCCTGGGTCACTTTTTGACCATGAACAGATTTCTTATGGACCTGGGCGCCATTTGTACTTGTATTATAGCAAATTGTAAAATATATCAGGGTGAAACTTACCAAATATTTCACTTATCTTTAAGGCGCTCTATACTGAGTCCAGGTTCAAAGTATTCCCATAAGTTTAGTAAAAAAATTAGCATATCTATTACTACTACTAAACTGCAGCTTTTAAATCGCACCAACGCCGTCCCGACGCGACGTAGCTATGGTCTTTGTCCTTACATATCTAAACATAAAAATGCTCTTACTAAATTCAGACGTGCAATGGTAACCCAAAAAGAAAAAAACGCTTTATTAGATGTAAATAACGCTGTTCCGTAACAAAGAATATTAGCAAGGGGAAAGGGGTTTCAAACGACGAACGAAAAACATTATAAGCTATCACACTGCGCTATTCGATCTGCAACAGTGTATATTTTTATAAAGATTATCCAGCAAGAGAGATCAAGCAAAATAAGCGCATAGCATAGAACACAGGCGTAGTTTTCAACTATTAAATTCAGACTATTTAAAGAGTAATGTTATTACAGTCATATATCTTATAAGGCGAAATATATAATAGATAATTACAAGTTACTGTTGGTAATTATGTCCTAATTTTCATTAATGAAAAAACTTTTTGTCATGGCATTGGAGCCCGCGGCGACAAGCGAAAGAGACATGAGATGGTAGATACGAGAGTTGTTATGGCAAGTGCGGTGGCGTGCAAACTAGTATTTGAAACATCTTGAAAATCTGCACCATCATCCGGTGGGAAGCACTACAGTGGCAGTGCATGCCCAATACTCTCCGAACGACAGCCATCGCTTAGGCAGAAGACATTCAGATGAAGACTGCAACATTATACGCATTATACAATACTACTGCATGCTAAATGATCACCCGTGGACTCGTCAATTTCACGTGCCACTTGCCGCAGGCAAGCGGGCAAGAAGCTAAAGATATTCCATTGCCCTAATCGGCAACTATTAATAAAGACGGTCTCATTTGCACATCTTCTCAAAGTTGTTATATTGGATCCAGCGTCACTTCGTATCCGTTGTTTTTAGATTTCTCAGTTCCAAATTCGCTGAATTTTAATGAACGAAAATAGATTTTGTGCTGTCGTTTATTCAGACAGTAGCAGCAATTTGCCGGCCTTCTGTCCGTACGCATTTACAATACGATATTGACTGTAGAGATATCCGCAAGATCAGATGAAAGCCAGGTTTATTGACGCTGCACTCGGCGTGGGCCACTAGATGAGCTGCATCGATATTCTATAGATTCTTCACAATAGCAGACGAACGAAAGTTATAGTCACAGCGATGCATGCGACATCACTGAGTTGACGATAGGCGGATTAGATCGATCTTAAAATCCGTCTGCAACTCATTCTGTACACAGACCAGATAGGCGTATTTATAAACAACTTGTAGCTCCGAGTCGCCTTGTGGTCTGTTCTTCATGTTAGGGCTGTATGCAACACTTGTCTAGAGATTTAATTTTGTTAGACAACATTGTGATTAATATTGTCTAGAGCTTCATTATTGATTGGCTTGGTCTAGTTTGTGTAGTGAGATACCCCATAAGGTGCAAAAGACAAACTCATAACATAAAATTGAATCAGAATGGTCAATTCAATTTCTGCAGGGTGATGTCTTGAGTCATGAGTAAACATAGCAGAGCTGCTGTGCATGGAATTAAAATTGAAAGAAGCTAATTTCTCCAAGTTCTAACAACCGTTTTTATCGACAGAGATCTCAAGCCCGAGAATCTTTTGCTTGATAAAAGTGGGCATTTGAAGGTCACGGACTTCGGCTTTGCCAAACAACTTTCTGACCGGACGTGGACTCTTTGCGGAACCCCCGAATACCTTGCACCCGAAATCATTCAAAGCAAAGGTAAAGCTTGCAGCTTTTCGACACAAAAGACATTTGTCAAAAACTCGAGAGAATTCATCTGATTAACTATCCCTTAGATACCTGTGTTGATCCTGTAGAGCAGTCTTGATTTTTACATAACAGCTTTCTGCGTAGAATTGTCCGACATCGGGCCGTTGTTAACTACGACATAGGCTAACGAAATCGGTATGCGAGACCCCTATTCGAGCGAGAAGTTATTAAATGACCTAATATCATGGTTGTACTAATATTATCCGGTTAACTTTAAGCTCAAATCCGTTTACGCAATTCGTCAAGAAGGATAGCGTTGATCGGACGTTGTCTACGATACTGCGCAAAAGCTTTTTGACAGTTTAAGAAAAAGTCTCCCAAAAGTAGCAAGGCAGTAAAATGTAACTAAAAAAAATTAAGAAAACGAAGATCTTTGAACTGTTAAAAAATAAGGATTTAACTATTTCTTTTGCTTCAGATCCTCTATCACACTGTAACTAGTTGAAAATTCAGATGCTGCGTAACATGCGGATTTTCAGTTGGCTCACGTATACAGCTTTATCATTTCAAACAATATTTGTTTCCATTGTAATTCGTGAAATCCTTCGATCCGATTCGGAAGGTTCGTTAACGTCTATGAACAATTGAAATAATTCCATCAATTTACTCTCTCTTTTTCTCTCTCTCTCAACTCTGCTTTATCTGCTATATTTTCGTACATCTGATAACATTTTAAAACAATCTTTTTCTATTTAAAAGCTGATCTTTTTTCTCATATTTTCAAACACATTCAATATATATGAGCCAGTTTCGGATTAACAGCTTTGGCCATTCATTGGAGACTTAAAATGTATCAGTTAATGGCTAGAATCCTAATCACGTCCGGACTAGTAACTGTTAAAATTTTTGGACGTTACAATCAGCCGTCGCTGGTAACCATACTGCATCGACGCAATATTTCCCAGTGTTTCATGCTGCTAGATCCTTTACAACTCGGTGTGCTGACGACCTGGCGTCCCGACTGGCCATACCCTTAGCTGCTCCGTTCGTCGTCACTGTCCCCCAGCGATCCTGGTCGCCTTACGCCCCCTTTCACCATCTTCTTGAAGTCTCTACGGTTCGGATCTAGCGACTTCGTACAGCATATGGTCACTTACCCTGACTAGCTTTTTGATGACGTTTAAGAACGCTAAACTTCGCCACTCAAAGTTATTCTATGTAGAGTTGTTAAGTTGTAAGTATGTTAAGTTGGCATCGATTCGCTAGCCCGCGTGTAGAAAGGGTGCAGTACAATACAAGTTAACGGAGCCTGCGGAGTAGAAATAAAGTAACTGGAAATGATTCCCATTAGCTGGTAAAAAGTTTGGCGACGGTTTTTTTATATTCTTATTAGATGTCGGCATTACCCATGACAGCTGTTAAGGCAAGTTTAATTGCACACTTACTATTCGAAAAACTATTAGCCTTAACTTTCGGATGCTAATTAGCTCCAGACAGTTCTCTCTTCAGTCCTTACGGAGTTAGTATTTGCAAACTGCAAATTTTCTCTGCTATTGTTTATCATGACAAGCTAACAACCGTAGCTTCTAAAACATAATTTACGGTATTTATACTATAGAACTTCCCATGGCAAAGATTTTTTACGAAGCAAATTTGACAACCCAAGGCTTGGGTCGATGTTCCTAGAAAAGGAGTAGCAAAACAAAGAGTATTACTCGATGCTGAGCACTTGCGATGCCGCGCTCGATAAGGCGGTGTTGTTTAAATAAATACACTTATGTGTGTACAACTAGTGGGTCGGGTTGCTGCTGCACGAAGCCTTTTTAGCAGATATCAGAAGGCCACAATAGATTGGATACATGTAGAAATACTGTACTGGTTTCAGCACTCGAAAGAGTCCCGTCAGCTGAGTAATAATAGAAGAGAATGTTCTTTTGTCCGCACTGATGTAGGATAATTTTCAGCCCTATTTTACTTCATCCTATTTTAGACAATCTTCTATCAAGGGTAAGCAAATCCGACGCGTTCATTACTGATGCCTGGTTCGAACATCTGTTTAAAGGTTGTTTTAAATAGTAAATAAATAGTTGACACGCATGGCCAACAGGTCTGCCGCGCTCTTCGAAGTTGCATGTATAGCAATGGTATCACTGCACTAATCAACAGTGGCAATCTCATAAATGACTCAACAGGCAATTCTAAAAAATGCTGACGCTTTACAAACCGCAGAGTGTATGCACGCGTCTCAACCTGAATTGATTAAAGTCTATCGCCATTTTCTGCTCATCGATATCATGATCTTTATTTTCCTTGCAGGGACATGCAGTGTATTTTAAAGTGTACGTTAGCGTTTTTCCTTACACTCGAAAATATTAATGGTATTCATTGACAGACATTGGCACAGCAACTAGATTAAATATATCTACTAGTCCGAGGTCCGGGACAGCCAGTAATGGTACAGAAACTTAATAAGACGGGGACGAGTAGGATTTAAGTTAGCGGAGTTTATATTTTTCGAAGAGGACGAAAAGTCGGGACTAAAACTTAAGCTGGCGATATTGCAAGCAAAAAATAAGGTTTCGTAACCTTATAGATAGCTGAATTCTGATCCCATGATTTTTTGGTGGACCGAGTTATCAATACACTCGGTGGAAATATTTTTTGTTGTACACTTTAGGGCTATCCTCTTCGATATAATACCAAGGATTTCCCGCACAAGAAATGATAACTTTTTCTCTAACACACCTATGAAGACCATGTATCAACCAAATGTTCATCCGCTTTCCATCGATGATTCCTAGTGGCTACGTTTTGCCAACGGTGGGGTTCTGACCAGCGTGGCTGTCATGGTTTCCATAATAACCGGCTTAGACAGGTGTAAATTAACTACCCAGACTACGTGATGTTCTTTTTTTTTATTTTTCATTTTATTCTAAGGGAGCGTCTTATATTAGTTGTAAGACCGGATGATGACAAAGAGCTCGACTGATAGGCTCGATGCAAGTAAATGGGCTAGCCTGTATAGATAGATATATATATATATATGCGTCTGTCTGGCGTTTACACACCATATCATTCAGCCAATTATCAACAAGTTGCAATGGAAAAGAGACCGAACCTTTTGCTATTCAGGCCATAGGGTGTAACAACCCGTTGTAATAAGGCCGCTCCGAGTCCTAAATTAGGATGTATTTGAAATCGTCTATTGAGTATCTTGGATGGCATTGGGCACATAAAGGGATGTGCGCAGAAAGTTGCGTTTCGTTTTTATGTTTGTATTATTAATAATCAAAGACTGAGGCTATCTTTGAACTTTGCGTGTATTGCCCGTATTCATCAAATTAGTAAAATATACGGAAAATGGAGTAGGCTTTTGCGGTTTGTAATTCATACAATTTTTAATTTGTACGCTACATCACGCGGACGATAGCTGATAGAAAACAAGGGTCTTTCATAGAAGGGATATTAAGAGTCAAACTGTCAGGTTAAGTTAAATTAAAAGATCTAAGAAGTTAGTACACCGTTGACCTTGCACTGTCTTAAACGAACGCCACTACACAGCACGCACTGCATACTGTCAACGTCTTGTCGTTAGACAAGAACAGAAGGTCCAATATGTAACAATTGCTACTAATTATAATAATAATAATAATACACTAGGGATATACTATTCAGGTTGTCTCGCGTAATTAGCTCAATACCGGAGTAAGTTTTTTTTTATTATGTTGTCCACGAGGATTCAGCTATTTGTGGAGAGCTGTTTACTCATCCATACGTTCGCTGTGACATTACTATTTACTTCGTTGAGGCTAGTGTGTAGGTGAAGCCGTCTGTTTTTGTGTAACCCTTTGAAACAGATCTCTCGGTTAGCCCAAAGAATCCCGTTCGATGTCACCTTTCAAGATGGCTCCTTACGCATACGGATGGTTGTCGTTGACCATATGTATTAGCCTGGATGATACATTGCGAGGGTAGATAAATGCTGGCGCGTGTTTTGTCCATTAACGAGATAAAGTCGTTTTGAGTTAAATAGCGCAGCTTCATTTCGTAAACAGGAGGCTGCAACGGTCCTAAATAGATTGAGTAGGTCAATGCTCGCTGATTGCTCGTCACCACACTAATCTTTTGAGGCTTAGGCCGTTACGAATGAGTAAATCAAAAAAAGTAATCCTGTTACCCTTATTACGATACGTTTTCAGGTCACAACAAGGCTGTCGATTGGTGGGCTTTAGGAATTCTCATTTTCGAAATGCTCTGCGGTCATCCACCCTTCTATGATGACAATCCGTTTGGAATATACGAGAAAATTCTGGCAGGACGTATTGAATGGCCCAAGCTTTTAGACCCCGTCGCTAAGGACCTCATTAAAAAACTCTTGGTAAATCATTGAACATCAGTAAAATCATGCTGTCAAAATAGAACGTGGTTCAAGCTGAATAGCCAGTACATCCAGTGTCAATCTTATACAATGATTTTCTTATTTAACATTGAAGTTACCGACACTTATAACCTAATTCACCTAATCTTAAAAAAATTATTGCCTTTATAGTTTAACTTGAATTTTCGATGGCGTTTAAATGGCATAAAGTGCGGCGGTGACGTGATAGCGTTTGAATGTGTGAACGTCACAAGAAGTCGCGAACGATCAATCTGTTGGAAGCTATTCATTTCACATCTGCTACCTTTTTCAAAGCAACGATCTGTGGCGTCATATCAGTATACGTGTGTACGCATTAGCTGGTCAAGTTAAACTATAGTTAGCAAAAAAGTGATTCTTATTTTTTTTTAGGTGAACGAGAGGTCCAAACGTCTGGGCTCGATGAAATCAGGAGCAGGCGACGTTAAAAATCACCGCTGGTTCTCGAACGTCAACTGGGCATATTTGTATATGAAGCGAGTTCGCGTACGTATAAACATTATACACAAAATATGTATATATATACATGTATATATGACTAGTACACTGCACATACTGCCTGCGTATATGTTGTATTCTGTACGCTGTATTTTTAAGCTAAACGTCAACGGTAGAAAAAAACTTCTTTCCGATGATTCCATGGGGCGCTTAGGTAATATACCTTGTTACCCCTAAATGTGATTAAAATGACCTAGTAGAATAAATAATTGAGTTTAAAGTCCTGCTTCGCCTAAGAAAGTATAAAGGAGATTTGGTTCTTTACTCTAACGGTAATCTCAAAACGTAAATTAAAAGTAAATACTAGTTGTAGTATTAAGCCAAGATAGATCTTGAATTAACCATAAATGAAAAAAAAAGAATAAAAATAAACATTTTATAACTGGGAAGCAATTTATATTTGTGTTCGACTTTTTTTTACCTATTTTCAGCAAATTCAGCACTGAAGCAAGCCTTATTGTACCGTTTATTGTTTCCGATAAAATAAAGTGTTAATAATTGCAACTTCAGGACGTCTGGTTCTTTTGATAGCTGCCCGCTAGTATCAGCATATCAAATAATCAAAATGGTGATCGTGAACTATAGTACCTGTTTGATGATACCGAAATTTAAGTGGCAGATGTTGCGTAATGTATGAGCTATATCTATAAAAGGTGAAGGCTGTTGCAAGCGAAACGGTGTCCTCTCAATTACATTTAGAGAAGAGTCAAAGAGTAAGACTCATCATGTATCCTTATAGAATGAAGTATTTTATATACATCTGAAAGGTCGGGCGATCGTAGTAATCAGGCTAAACTGCAGGGTACTTTTAGAAATGTCTAACTAATAAGAGAAATGAGAAGAAGATAAATAAGAGAAATGGACGAGGGAGGACCCAAATTAATAAGGAATAGGATAATCAAGTGAAAATTGAGATGTGACCTTTTATTTCTTCCGATGAGACATTTATGCAGTTGGCGCCTGTCATCACTTGCCTGCCAGACTTATGGGGCGCCTTTTTTGTCAGGGTTAAGCCTCACTGTTGGCCAACAGCCACTACTATTTGCTGTGATATCAACAGATAATTGCGCTAAAAAGAGCGATAACTTTTAGGGCTTTTGCCGTTATTACTTGATTTAATAGAAAAGAAGCTTTAAAAAACAACTTCAGAATCAAGCCTCGTTTCAGCATTTCGGTAGGCTTATTAGCGTTTGGCTGTAATCAATTAAAAAACTGAAGACTCAGTTTGACACAGATACAAATAGATCCCTGCCATCGTGGAAAGTATCTAATATTTCTTGTTTAAAGTTGAAAAATAAAAAAATGGTCAACTTGAAATATATCATATTATTTTCAATCGATATACTTAAAATAAGCATTAGTTAAAATCGGTAATATGTACTAACCCTTTATGGCGCAAACTCTCATTCTGGTCTTCATTCTGCTTTCTTTGTCGTCTCCTCAAGTGTTCCCTGTTCTTCTTACTTCAATTTTACTGTTTGTCTTATTTTAAATACAACCTGTCCGTTTTAATTCTGTTATTCGATGAAAGGGTTTACATCGAATTCGGCGGATTAAAGGTGAATGTTGTTGGAAAAAAAATGTACATTTTCACTGTTCTTGCTTTACCTCACCTTTGATCGAGGTCGAAAAGCAGCCGAAATGAGCCAGAATGTCTGAAGTGTTTGCAGCGAGGACCCTATAACTAAAAGGACCGCTTGAAGGATTCCTCCGGACTCTTTTTTCAGTCACCGGAAAATAATATCTGTAACAATAGCTTCGACATGTTTTTGCCAGGCAAAAAAACACCTTGCTCATTGGATCTACTATATATGTGCGCATATATAACGCTCAGTCTAACACTTGAACGTAAAATATTTATTATCTTTGCTTGCCTTGTACGACATTTCTCTATAGCTGTTATTTTCGTATTTGTTGTTAATATATTTTCAGCCACCATTTGTTCCTTCGGTGTCTTTCGATGGCGACACGACAAACTTCGATGAGTACGATGAAAAGGAATTAGATCTACGAGACGAAGCTGACGGCGGCGGCGACGACGACGATTCGCTCTTTAGTGACTTTTGAATATTTTTTTAATAATATTCTATCTGCAGTTCAGCTATATTCAGCTGCAGTTACTTTAGAGCTAAAACTAAAATTGTGGCTCTTCCACTTTGATTGAAGACTTTGCAATAAAAGTAGGAACTAGAAGAGGCCATCACGCGCCGCCAGAGCTAGAAATATTGCCTAAGGAACAAAAAAGAATTGTCTAATATTAAACTGATCTTGGCAATTTGAGATGGAAAAGGAAGAGGCGCAACGAACCACTTCTCCTTATTATAATTGTTATCTAATTGCGCATATATGTACACCACCTCAATGATATCCCATTGACATACAGCAGCGTACGATTGGACGAAGAATTGACATATAATATGTCGCCGCTTTTTGCAAATTCATCTCATCTCCAGGTAATTCATGGTATTTATGTGAGGTATTGGCCTTCGTAATAAATAAAAGGCTGTTGCGTACCTCATTCTAAGTTAAATGCTATAACAATTACTACTTAGCGATTTTTGTATTATCTAGTATGTAGCCTGCGTGTTATTATTGATATAGGTAACCGATAATAATGTAAGACCAAATTGCGAGAGCCCTTTTTGTCCATTCGAAATTAGGGCAAACTGAAGTAAGCTTTCATCATGAACCTTATAAAGTCTATGTAGTTCTAAGGCTGACAAGGCTGATGCCTACGTTTAGTGCCTCGTCTTCGTCGGGCTCTACACATTTTCTGATATTGTACGATTTAAGAATAATGGGAACCATCTTGAAAGCTTGATGATGTGTCTGCGATGTCATGATAACGATACGGCCTACGAAAGATGTGGGCAAAGGTAGTTGAACAGCTGAATATATATATATATATATACTGTTACTATTTGTGATAAAGTCTATAGTTGTTACGTAGCATTAACTATCCTCGAAATGAAAACGGATAGTGTACAGCGTTATTATTACATTCAGTAAAAACAAATACTTTCAGAACTACTGCAAAAATAATTAAGGAGAAACTAGTCAAATGATGAATAAATTCAAGTTTGTTAATCACAAACTTAGGGAGATAGTTCCCTATACGCAGGCTTATAACAGCAAAAAGCTGGAAGCATATTTGTTTGTTCGTTACCAAGTATTTGCTATTATTGAATATAATTTGACTTGTACAAAGGCTACATACTTCAGTAACTTACTATGAAATTCGCTATATATATATATATAACATAATAAAGTATTATATAAAGGTGGATGTTATATTTGTTTGAAATCAATATCAGGAACCTAATCGAAATTCAGTAGTAGATTCAGTTCTCCTCAAAGCTGGCGCAATTTACCACAGCGTTGTCGATCACGAACTCAGGACAGTTGTCCTCCCTCTTTTTCTTATAATTTATATTATGCCAATTCTCTAAGAAACATCCGACAAATTTAAGTAACCTAAATTTAAAATTTAGGTAAAGAAGCTTGATTGTTCGTGAGCGTCATTTGTCAAAGCCGGATTGTACAGTTTTCACAAGCCCTGACCGATTTCCGTTGGTGGTGTTGTGTCCTATGGTATTTCTGTTATTAGCTGACTACTGACCAGCGTGCCCCTCAGTCTGTGCGCATTTGTAAGAAGTCCTGCTGGGTCCCTTTTGGCGTGCCAAGTGCCGCTAGAGTCATCGTTGGACTAACTAGACCGCCCAAAGGGACAATCATGAAGTTGGCGACCTTACGCCGTGTCTAGTAAGAAAAAACGTCATTACCTTACGAGGCCAGTGTATATTGCCTTACGGGGCGCAGTCGTTTCTGTTTATGTGGAAGTTGTAGCTCCGTAAACTGTCAAGCTCTAAGCTTCGACGCAACGCCTAGATATAGGCAAACTTCTGCAACGCACTCGCGAAATTTTCTCTATCTAACGTGACGAATGTCGAAACCTACGCGCAGAATCTAGTTGAAATTTTACATCCCGAGTTTTACTCTACAAGAGCATTTATTCAAAAATGTATGCGTTACAAAGGCAAAAATATCTTGAAAAACTGGACATGCTTTTGATAGCCGATGAAGAACGTCAACTTCATAAACTCAGCTGTTGCGCCAGTTCTCGGCTCCTACACTTTCATAAATCACTACTTGGAGATGTTTGCGTTTAGACGTACGATACGATGCATAGTTCCCTCTCTCGCCGCAGCGCGAAAAAAGGGTTCTCAATGCAATGCGATATCATTTAACAAGACTTTATAGTGCGGGAATTAACCCAGAGTCTTCCAAACCTATGCAACAAGAATGCCACCGATCCAGGCAGGGTTTGGAATAACTGTTTCCAATTCCCCTTTGAATTTCCATTTTGATTAGATGCCTCCCTAATTAAAATACAGGGCCAAGCAAATCAGTCAAAACCATCCCGTGTGCAGACGACTTAGTGATACGTAGGTCGAACAGGTTCTAAGTACAGCAAGGTCTAGTTCGGCTCCACGTGAGAGTCACAGATTTAGGCTTGACGATAAACCATACTAAGATGGAGGTGACGAGGTTTAGAAAGTAAGACAGAGGTTTACATAGGCAAGAAAAAACCTCGCCAAACTGCTTCTTGCCTGTACAAACCGGTTTTTCAGGTTACCTTCCTCCGCGAACGGTAGAAATGTTCCCACAGTGTTTGCTGTATGGGTGGTCAAGTCGCCTTATCACTTGCGTATCGTAACCGTTCCCAACTTGTTCGGCCTCGAGCTAGCCGCGATCAATTGAGTCTTTTTTCAAAAAAGCAATGGGACTAGACATAGTAAGCCGAAATAGACTCGCATATATTTTTGCTGCTTTGCCACTACCATACGAGCATCTACGTTGTCACTTTCGAGCTCTCAGTAGCGGAAGCCTTCAAGACGAAACTTAAGAACCGGAAGCAAAAATTCGATGAGAATTTTTTTACCCTGGGTGCGATGAGGAACAACGAGTGAAAAGGAACGAACTGGCCAAACACATATTGTCGCAACTCGCTTGGCCGTGCATGGGTTCCACTATAAACTCTGCAGGAAAGCAGGTTTCCACGAACAAATAGACGCTCCATATGCGGGAAAAATAATGCTAGATACATGCTGCCCGTTGCTCCTGCTCTTCCCGTTAGGACACCTGGCAAATTTCTCAAATTCACTTCTTAGAAATATCAAAATTAATTTTATAAATTCAACAACGTTGGTATAACCCATCTGACGTGAAGTGTTTTAAATGGTTATATACGCCCTATTTGATATTGAGCTTTGTATTATTGACCAATATATATGAGGCTCTTAACTAGTGCCAGCAAAAATTAATAAACAAAATCTGATCGATTATTTAATATTATTAACTTGTTAACCTTATTATTGCATTAATTAAAGAGTCTGACCTAAGAACCCATTTAAATTATTTATTGAATTGAGGTGCTACCACAGCTTCTTGTTGTATGTTTCTATCTTCCTCTCTTCAATTATAATCATTAAGCAGTAGCATTTCAGGCTTCAATTCTGAATCGACCGTTGTGCTCTCTGTCCCTTTTTTTTGAATTCGACTTCTTTCCTCGCTAGCGGTCTCGTCTTTTGTCGCGATTCACTTTATTATGTCATTATTATATATTCCCTTTATAACCCGCCACGCTTTGAAAACCGAACTTCAAAATGCAAAAGTACCTTGACCACCCGCGAAAACAAAAAATACATTGAACCTCTCCTTACCGATGTCAGTAAAATTCATTATTTTTGGCCATTATACAATCTGCATCATCATTGGCGTCGCTGCGCGCGTTTCATGCACTCGTTGTTCAATTTCACCGCATGATTATACTTACTAGTAATAATTATCAGTATTTTTTTTTGTTTTTTGTATATTAGTCAGGTTTTTACGCTTTAATCATTTACTAGTTATTTTCTCGTCGTCGGTTTCACTCTATCCCTTTCATGGCTGTTATTGCACTAGTGTATTTAGACGGCAATGCTAATAAAGGTTTCTTTGTTTTAGTATTACGGCTCACATCAAACCGCATTCTACCCCTGAGTATGGTAATATCGTGTTTAACTTATTATATTAGTCACCTAAAGCATGCGCATGAACTCATTTGTTTTTTCGTATTTTTTAGACATATCCAACTTTTTATATAAAAATTACATCTCACTGCACCTTACCATGAAGATAATACTTGATAATTATTTTTAATGATAATTTTGAACAATGTTTAAAACAGCCGAGTTGGATCAGAGTGCCGAACCAGTATGCTGGCCCTTCGTGACAACAATGGCCATGTAGCACTGCAACATTTTTCGAGCTGTGACTGGTCATTAACATAACGCAAATCTGGCAACCAGCAGCGAGTGATATTTTCCAAAGCAGCAAAAGTAAAAATGCTGTTTGCCAACGACAAAAAATGGGTCTCCCGTCGGCATGCTATTTAAATTTGCATAAATGACAGCATTTATTTGCAATGGCTTGGGAATGATCAAAAGTCCATTATTGCTTTCCGGCTTTCGTAACAGGGCAAAATAAAAGAAAAAAAAACATGGTCTTCAGGCACGACCTACAATACGAAATTTGGTGGCCATCATCGTTGCTTGTTTTGCATGGGTATCACACTTCACAACTAATTATCTAGCCCAAAATCTCCACCCCGATCTCCGCTTTACCATTTACCACCAGAAAACATTGTTTATCCTAACATTTTTTATGTACTATCCATGTTGCCGTTTCAGGCTTTTCTTGAGTAAAACCTCTCCGTCCTTTATCATACTCCAAGCCCTGCTGCTTCACACCATTTTTCACATCGTATATTTTGTCATTTTTTTATCGTTCTCTATATTTTCGCTTATATTTATAAATATAATATAGTACCCCTTCCTATGTTAAGCCCATCTCCCATTGTTGTTGTTTTTGTTGTAGTGTGCATATATTAGTTAAAGCGCATTTGGGTGAGGGCACCCCATCACATTCCACGTCCTCTCCACGACAACCTCTTCTAATTTATGCAGATAAATTACTGCTATCGGTGCGTCGGTGTAATAATATCCATAACGACATATATGTGCCATCTTTCCTTAACTGTTTTCATGTTGCTTTTGTTCTTTTTACACTGCTTGGATCACTCGATCGCACAACCTATGCCATCATCATCATCGTCATCATCATCATCATCAGCATCGTCATCATAATCATCGTCATCAGCGCCATTGTTAGTTAGCTAGCTAGCTTATTCATTAGGCTTCTGTTTTTTCTTTGCATCTCAGCTAGCCTTTCCGCTTTGAACATATTTGGCCGACAGCTGTTGACGATGGATCCGATGGGGACTACCTCAAGCGTCTACGACAGCCCTTTACACTTCGTCCTTTATAGAAATAGTTCTGAATAGAGCATGAATACGTATTCTATGCAGTATAGAGCAATCTACGGTCTGTTGTGGCCGTTGGCTGTGTCGAATGTTCATGAGCGGAGTTGACGGAGCCGGCGAGAGGCAGGCGAGTTCGTGGGGCATCCATGCTTCTCGGATGCTTTTCGTCCACTCACGTCGTTCTATATCCTCGTTTTGTCATAGCGGCGGCAGTGTCGCGCGCGGCCTCGACCGTCGACACTCCAAGAGACTGCCGATCCCTGACATCATATCATACGGCCGTCTTGCTAAACAGACGGGGCCAGGGCATTCTCGCTAGAAGTGCCTGCTGTCGGCAACAGAATTATTCATTGCAACTGCTTGACACGTTCTTATGATTTTAATGAAGTGTTCGCATTGGCTGCAATACGAGTCATTGATCTAGCAAAGCACGTAGCTCTGAGCGATCGTCTTTGCTTCACCTTACGTTTCTGTGCCGCATCTAGCCTTACGGGTACTCCTTCAGTAGACAGGCTGACCACCTGGGGCCTTGATCGCATCCTATTGCCGATGGTAGTATCTAATATTACTTCAGTGTCCCCTGCTTGACTTGTGTTAAACGACAAAAATCAAGTTGTTAGGTTATCGCTTGAATTATAATAAATATATCTTATTGTTATCATCATAATCCTTTTTTTATGAAACACCTATAATAATCATCGTCATCATCCTCATTGGCCCCGGTAGCTAGCTCTTAGGGCCAAGCTCGGTAAGGCCTCATAACGGTTGATTTTTGGGCTGGTCGATTTCGCTTTAGAATACGGTAGGTACAGCGGTTGTAATACACAAAACAAAACAATATTTCATATATTTAGAAGAATACTGCTCCCACGGATATCATACCAACCACAGCCGGTGCGTCATTCCAAGTTCTAAAACCTTTGAAAAGTCCCCTACAAAAGAAACGTACAAACGCATATAAAAACAAAAAAATAAATATTTGATAGCATTATTAGCAGACAATCCAGTTTATAAAACGCTTTTTTAGGACATCGAAAAAATCAACTAACCATACAGGTCTGCCCTGCTTCCCAGTCAGTCCGAGCAGGTCGTATCGCGTATTATGAAATTTGTATTCGCCACATCCAATAAGAAATGTAAAGTGTACGCCCAAAGAACAGATTCGTATCGTCGTTGTTTTTGTCATTTGTATTTTTTCTCTGCTGCTCATCAATACGTAGGTATCCGACATGGGCATCGGCCACGTAGACGAGCAGTGTTTGTCATGTGAGGATGTTGTGCTGTTTATATTCAGTTGAATTAGAGAATGACAATTATGGGTGAATCCAAGTTGTCTTGGTGCATGATCTTAGTGCGTATCCTTCTTTGTTATCTCTCGGAGTGTTTACGATCTCTTAGTTTTCCTTGTACGTTTCCATTTGTTGTATGGGTTACATCGGAGTCAATCGTGGAAGTAGCAGCTATTATCATAATCAAAGTGGGTGTAGTGACTTCTCCAACTCAACGGAGTCTCAACAGAAAGCTAAAACGATTGCAGCAGTATTTCTCCATCTAGGTCTTGTCCCGCCTCTTTTGTCTATTTTTGTGCGGTTGCTACAGCTACTGGCGTCAAAAATAGAATACACAGACACACACGGGGACAATGCTTGCAGGTGAAATTGTCCTACCGCTACCGATACTTTCTTTCTTGAAGGTGATAGTCAGTGGTGGTGTTCGTGCTGCATATAGTCGAGGCTGGTTCTTTTTCATTTCTTTTTTCATGGCTGCTGTTGCTCAACAGCTGCCGGTATTTCATGTGTTGACCAGACCCTTGTGCTGCTTGAATTGTGCAGGCTTCTTTGAGTCGGGCAAACTTTACGGTAACGTAAGTTTTCCGACTCTTGCCGGTCACCTGCCGCCGGCCGCTCTCTATACTGGGGCTACTCTACCTAACAACCGGGGCTGTGTAGGTACCCTTCTACGAAACACTATCTCCAGCGCGAATTGTGATACTTGGCTGTCCAGAACCGGGACCGGCACGGATCGGTTTTGCTGTAAACAAACAACACGGTATAATTGAGAAGCAAATAAATAGTAATACTTATCGACCATTGGAAACAGTTTACCTCCAATACAAGCGGGCGGATCGTTAGAAAAACCGATCGTTTCTTGCCCCCGTGTTCAACTTCAAATTTTCATTTCAAAAATTCAAAATTATATCTGCTTGTTATACTTAATGGCTAATAGTAGCACAAATATAATGCGACAAGCGCTCTTTCGCGATCACAATAACGATTTCTTTGCCTCACATGAACCGACTGAAGTTCATTTTGCTGGAACCTTACTGCTTGCTATCAATGGTAAGGGTCTGTATTAGTACATACCAATAAGTGCAACATGGTTTCTACGGGCCATGTTTTTCTGTCGGACAGCTTCTTTGATTCTGTCCACCTCTGTTTGGTATCTTTTACGATCTCGCATGGCAGATTCCTTAGCCTCTTTGAGGGCGGTTTCCAACGCCTTTACCCGTTCCATTGTCGCTCGAAGGCGTTTTTCAAGCTTTGGTAGCTCACAACGAAGATCGGCATTATCTCGTACGAGCTGTAAGACATCGTATTGCCAAGTGTTCCGTTAATATTGACATGGAGTATCAATATTCAGTGGGAAAAATTAATTAGTGATACGACAACGTTGAAATCTCTTGCTAAATGGATTTATTAATATGTTACGGAAGTAACATTGGTATCCAGTAACTTAAATATAAATATGCACATGTTTCATCTGGTAGTCTTCCCACTGCCGCAGTTAAGCATTCAGTGCTTTAGACAGCTAGTTCTTCCGAGTGCAAGATATTCATCACCCTTCATTACTAAGTGTCTTGAAGGCCAACAGAATGCAAACACGCTATCAATTAACTTGTTAGTATAAAACTTATTAAAAGTAGCAATAAACTATCGTCTCTTGCTCCTCGAAGTTCACCGTACGGGGTACAATTCCACAAGCGACCTAAAATCCTTTATCGAAAAAAACGAATATCCATCTTACCAAGCGCGCAAGCAACGCTGATGGCAGTGCACGAACATTTTCGCACTCATCTAAGAAATATGAAAACGTGAGAGCGAGGAGGGAAAGCAATAATGCCAATCCAAACAGGCCTATATTCTATTCTGAAGTGTAGGTCATCCATTTGCTGAGTTTCCCAGTTTCTACTATGAAAGCTGAGTACATAGTATAGGACACTTAAGGTAGACTAAATCGAAGGACACGAACCTGTTTGTGAACCTTGGTTAGCTGATCCAGGTTATTTTCAAGGAAGGCGATTTTTTGTTTCTGAGCGGGTGAACCACCAGCATCTTGTTCACCATCTGAAGCTTCTATTACATTCGACTTCTTCACGCGGCTCTGCAGATCCTGTATTATGTAATAAGAGAGTCAACAAAAACACGTGAATTGATGAAAAACAAATCTATTTAGCGCTACTATCAAATCCTTTGGCAGCCATGGGTTGCAAGTCGAAAACAAACTGATTCATCTCTTTATGACCCAAGGAGAACTGAAAATTTCGAGAGAGACGCATACCAGTCGAGAGCCAGTAGTGGTCGCCAACTGGTATAGCGTGATCCACGTAGACCTTGTTTTATAATTACATATAATACAAAAGAAGGTTGACTGCGATGCCTTCAGTAGATGATTATTGCCTAACTGTCCAGTGATACAGAAGTGTGCTGTAATATTTGTCGTAATATATTAACGTAAGTTGACCTTTTTGCACAGCAAGGTACATCCACGCATAACTACATCGAAACACGGCATCAGTTATGTATATATCTAAGTTTTTCCAAAACAGTCTCCACAATGATAACAGGGATCTGATTATGGAGAACTAGAAATATCCTGCACTCTAAAAAAAATTAATTTTTCTGATTATTTTAAACATGGGGCTTCTAATAAAGCAGACGAACGTAACTGCTCTAACTTAGGGAGGTAAATTGCTCGTCTAATCTAGAAGGCGACATATTCAACTTTCTCACAGAACGACGGTATGATGCGGTGGTTGCTACCTGAAAACCCTCCTAACTTCTATCTTTCAATGTTGAAATAGCAGATGTCAACATGAAAGGTGAATTTTAGCACAGTAGTAGATGGCCGAAAAATGTTCAGCCTATACATTATGATTACACGTTGGCTTCTATGCGTCAATAAAATTTTACTCCTGTTGACCAGTATGGGACATTGTACATGAAGGCCCTATTCCAACCATACGCGAATTTTAGTGCTTGGTAGGAAAAATGACTCAACGCGAATTATTTTGGCTGTGGTCCTTCCGAATTCGTAAGGGCTGCTTAAGCAACATATTATACTTCCGCGAATATTGACATCGGCGGCTACTCGATCGAAATAGAGCCGACCCTTTCTCGTCGGAAGGAGAGGTAGGTTGCATTGCAGAAGCCACTATAACTGGGAAGACCTCAGTTGTAGTTTACCGAAGAACACAACATCAACATTGAAAATGCTTTTCGAATTAGAGCAATTGTTCAGATTTTCGGTTAGTCTAGTTTAATTTTGGTTTCTCCACGAACAGCTACGAAGATCAAAACGCTTACGGGGTATTATTGGAGAAGTACCAAGTATCTCACCAATCAGGTGTCACGTATCGTTTCTTTCCTTCGCTCACACAGCGGTTGTCAAAAGCAAACGAGGTTAGCGCAGAGTCACTTGACCATTCGATATATGTAGCGCTGGTTAGTTTGCTATTATACCTCGTAAAGATTATTACCGCCAAGTTAATTCCGATACATCTAATTTTTCATGGTAAAAACGCTGCATAAATCACTCTTGTTGCTTAAAAAATTAAAGCTTGGTAATGAGTGCAATGTGTTTAAGGGCGTCCAGCGCGCTATTGGGCACGTTCAAGCTTAAATAACTTATATTCATGTTGCTTCAGGTTCCAACTTATATAGCTGTATGAGAAAAATAAGAGGCATTTTGTATTTCTTAATACCGTAAGGTCACTAAACGGCACTTCAGGTGCCTCGGTGAGAGCCACAGTTAAGTAGGTCTGCAGCTACAAGATGAATCCTTGACAGCTATGGCTTCGAAAATCACACATAAGGGCACAATATTAGACCTGAATAAATTTGATGCGGAAAGTATGCTTCTAACATAGCCAACGCTTAGATGTTCAAGCGGGTCGAAGGCCGTACTTTGCTACGATAAGCCCATAAGTAAGTTATTTTTACCTGAACGAAGAGCTTTCTAAGGTTGTGAAGTGTTTGTAGCTCCTTGGAGACGGTCTCCTCGAGACCCTTAAGATCCTGGCGAGCCTGTTCACGGCGCGCATTAAGCGACCTGAAAGAATATCTGACGTTGGCAAGTGTTTGTCAGTTTGCGGGCACATGCAAAACGACCAGGACCACAGAACAACGACGATCATTCAAGCAACTAAAAGTGACTGCTTAGAGGTGCAAACTGACCAGGTAGTAGGAAAATAACTAAGTAAGGCATCATAGGTAATGTGGAAAATATGGAAGTAACGAGTAGATTGAAATACATTTGACAATTAGTAAGGCCAACGAAAACAGCTATCGAATGAAATAAAGGTTGTCAGTTGCATCAAGTAGGCAGTAACTGATTTATGGTAAATCAGATTGCAGTCTGTGCAGCCAGGGATAGAAGCGTGTCAAGGACAAGCACTAACGTCTGTGTACAGGTTTTAGCATAATAATAAAGAACATTTAGTTTAACTGCATTTCAACGAAACTATGCTACCTTACAAGAACGTTTCAGTCGATCTGAGTGCTTTAATTTAAGCTAAAAATCGCTGGTGGCCCATAACGGTGTTGTTGGTAAGAACTGTGAGTAAATGTGTGCATTGTGCATACCACTATCTTATTGCTAGTGTTGTATGAAACCGATAGTTGAGAGTCGATGTCATACCATTGAAGACTCACGCCCATAAATACGGAAATTTAAATTCACGAAATAGGAAACTGCCATGTTGACCCAAATTTTTTCAGTTAATAAATAACGGTATATAAGTCAGCTTAAGTGAGCGGGCTTGAAACATGGTCATGCCGAGTGCACCCACACAGTGGCTAGACATGTACTCGGCAATAAAGAAGTGATACTGAGTAACATTTTGAAGAGTATTTCGAGGTTTGATTTATCTATTATTCTGATCATCGAATAAATATTTAAAACGGCGAAGGTCATTCAACGACTGGCAGCGATCGAACTCGTCGTGACATTATCACAGCATGCGTATTCTTTGGTATAACACGATCCATAGGATGCTAGGGGTTCGCTAATTAGTTCGAACCCCCTTGTTGTAGGAGATGCAGGATGCCGTTGCTCTTGGGACTTACTGTAATTCTTGCAGCTGTTTCGCCTTAGCTTGTTCCTCTTCGAGAAGCTTCTGGTGCTGTTCCTTAAGCGCTTCGTGCTCCAGCTTGAGCTTCTGCAGCTGATCCGAAGTGTTCCCGATCGTAATAAGGTGTTGACTGACCTCATCACGCAAAGCTGCGATCTGCTTTTGGTAGGATTCACGGTGCTTTTCAATCTGTTCTTCGAGAGCAGCCTTGATGTCGTCTGCGCTACCTAAAGATAAATTAAGTATAAGCTAATTACTGCACGGACCTGTACAGAAAGTGTCTAAAAGTTACTATTTTTTAACCTGTCGATTCAATGAAATTATATGCTTAATCCAAATCATAATGTAATACATAAAACAGTCAATATATTTCAAGAGTATTTACAACTCGCTGAAAACAAGGAACAGGCCAAATTTTTAATTTCTTACCCTTTGCCTTTTCTTTGGAGTGCATTTCTTCCGCCGCTTGTAGTTTGGACACTTCATCGTTTAGGCCATCAATCCTTTCTTCCAGCTCTCGCTTTTTGCCTTCTAACTCTTTGACGTGATCTTGCTGGCTCTTAAGCTTCGCCTCATGCTGCTGAATCAGTAGCTTCGCCTCTTGCAGCGCCTTGTCGTTATCCTCCATACGCTTATTCGTATCGCCTTGGCTATCCTCAAGTTCTTTACAACGTTGCGACATGGCCGAAATCTCCGACTTCATTTTAGTGACGTATAACCGAGCCATGGTGAATTCATCCTCGATACCTTTGCCGCTTTCAAGCGTGGGAACTTTAAGTTCTCCGACACGCATCACAAGCCCTATCTCACCAAGATCACGAAGCAAGCCTGCAAGAGCTTCGTCGATCTTCCTCTTCTGGTGATTAGAGAAATCTTTAAGCTGCTGTAGTTCATTCTGGAAAGTGGTCACTTGTTGACTCTTGGCTCCGATTTCGTCATTCAGTTGTTCAAGCTGTTTATTTTTCGAATCAGCTTCTTCGCTCTTCTGGTCGTAGTTGACTGCCAGCTCCTCGAGAGCCTTTAGAACTTCTTCAACTTCCTCGCGCGAACGTAGGAACTGTCCCTGTAGTTCATTCATGTCCTGCTGCACCTGCTCTTTCTCCCGTCGAATGCTGTTCACGCTTTCCTCCTGTTCATTAAGTTGCTCGCGCAATTTTTCGATAAGAACACAATTCTGTGCAATCTCGTCATCTTTCTCATCAAGTTGTCTGTAGAAATCAGCGCGCTCGTCGGTCTGCAGCGGTTGTCCGGCAGCTACGAGTGCTTTTGTCTGCTCAATAATGTTTGTCGTTGAGGCGGCCATCTCAATCGCAACTTGTTCATCCTGTCCGACGCTTTCGCCACTGCGCCACTTCTGTAATTCCGCTTGTGCCAGGGCCAATTGACTGGCGAGTTTCGTTGACGTGTCTTTTTCCCTCATATAACGTCGCTTCCATTCCTCGGCCGTAAGTTCTTCGTTTACAACAACCACGTTCTTGATGGTCTTGGCTCTTCGGCCAAAATCCAATGTGGATCGTGATTCTTCTTCGTTAAAAGAAGCAGGTGAGATACAGATGATGATTGTGGTACGCGAATTACCTCCTAGTGATTGCTGCAGCACTCGGGTGAGTTTAGAGTCTCGGTACGGCACAAACGGCTTGCCGTCAGCAAGAGCAGAAATTACTTGACCTAGGGTCCGCAAGGGAATCAATAACACGATGTAACACATGGTCGTTGGTCCATTTATTAATACAAACATGTGTAATAAAATGTAAGTTACAGCATGCATAAATATATTATTGTTCTTTCGTTCTGAAATGTGTGATGCAAGGAACAAGAGAAACACAAACCGAGCACGTGTAGTGACTTATTGATGTTTTTAGCCTCGTCCAGGGTCGTTCCAGATGCTCCAGTCTTAGATACTTTTTCTGATCCAGCCAAATCGACGAGGTAAAGTCTGCCCGATAGTTTTCGTTCATCTTCAAATTCCTGTTTTATGTTGATCTGGAAGATCGCGTGCGATCGAGAAGAATGCTCGTTCATATTGGTGCCAGCAATGGCACGAATTGATTTACCCTCTTCGATGGTTATTAACAGCTCTTCTGCAGTTGCTACAAACCGTTCCGACGCTCCCTAGAAATATATACATTAAGACGAAAAGAACTGCATTATATTTAGGCGGTATATAAATTAATCGAGGGCTGTATGCTCTTAGACGCCATGTTATTTAGTTTAATTGATTCCCATATGATTAAACATACCAGTGCTGACAATTGTATAAAAAATTCATTTTTAACAAACCACTAATAGAACTGTATAATCTTAACTGGGTCACCGATAACTGTGATTCTGTAGACTAACCTTAACATAAGGCACTTTGTTGCTGTCCTCGTGCACGCTGAGATTGGTTTTTGAGCTATCGAGGAGGTCACGAATTTTATCAAGATGGATTTCGTAATACGAGACTGAGATGGTGATTACGGCGTCTTTATCCATGAGGTAGATGTGGTTAAAAATATCCTGCACAATTCGAGGAATAATGCCCTGCAAGTCCTGGTCTGCTAGAACGCCCTCCATCGTATGAGTCTTGCCAGAAGAGGTCATACCGTAGGCAAAAATTGTTCCATTGAAGCCATTAAGCACATCTAGATAACAAATGCCACAGTAAAAATTATATACATAGAGCACAAGTATGAAATCGATCCATCAAAACGACAACTTGGCAGTATCTCTATTTAATGTAATGCAGCTTCGGAATAATAATAAAAGGGGAAGGTTGGATAGGTAATTGCGTACTAGATAGAACAAGGTACATACTACTACAAACTGCTAAGATAAAATTTTCATCTAATGTAAATCTGAATTCGTAAGTAATAGCATGGACCTTAACGACAGAACATATGAAGAGCACGATTTGTGAGTTGAGTCTAAGGTTCAAAGTTAGAGTGCGCGTGTTTGCTGCTTAGAGGGCCGGCGTCCGAATTTGATCATGGACATTTTACTTGACTGAGAATTAGCGAGACAGCCACGCGCGATTCCAAACGCGCGTGGCTGCCAAAATCAATATCCTAATAATCTGTTCACTTACAATTAACAATTTCTCTCGCAGCGCCATTATACACCTGCTCCTGAGACGCAGACGGTTTGAATATTTTGTCAAACTGGTATGTTCGGCTCTGCAAAAAAGAACAAGTCCTTTTAGTTAAAGGTCACCCACTATAAACTCCATGAGACTATACAATAGAAAAATAAAATTAAAAAAATATAGTTACAGTGTCGTTTTCGGTTGCGACTTCCAAAAGCATAAGAAAACACTCTGATTACCCTTGGGCTTTAAACCGAACCATGCACGAATTTCTCCGAAAAATTGCACCAGTAAATTAGAAATGTCTCTTCATTCAATTCACCTAAAAACGTTTTCAGCTGCGAAGCAAATTCGTCATTCAACATGAAAGACAAACGCCAAACGGTTGCCGTGAACGAATACTATGGTTGAATGCCACTCCAATTATCTGTTACATTTCTTGCAGGCGAATACGCCTGTATGTCGATCGTAACGGTTAGATATATCCCACTTCTTTTTGTGCAAACCATATGGTCTACAGCTTATAGCAAAGGCTATCCACTCATCTAGAATTCAACTTCAAATAAACTGTAAATACATATACTGCACTATATGTAGTTTGTTTTAAAATAAATTGACGTGGTTTTAATTTTGTGTTTTTATAACATAACTTGTTCTCGTTACTTGTTACTTCAGAATATCTCAGCTCATTGTCACTAACTTGCTTCTATCGATACGAAAAACTATACTGCTTTTGTGTTGGGGCACATATGGGTAAGGTACAGCTTACGTTCTATCGTGTCAGTATTATAGCCCCTGCAACAAGCAAAAAAGTATACGGGTGTCTGTCCGTATCTCATACTTTTCGCTGGTTAGTGGACTTCAAAACTGGCAAAGCAACAATATGGTAAGAGTCGCGCTGAAATTCATCTTCAAGAGAACGAAACGTTTGTGTACACATCGATTAATCCACTAGCTTCAAACAGTAATAATAGTGTTTCTTTTATTTATTTATTTTTTGCTTGTTTTATACTGTTACAATCAAATAAAGGTCTCCGGAACACCGTTGGCATCACATCAAGTATATTATTACAACATCAAAGCGTGTATACAAGATAACAGCTTATTAAGCCAAATCATCTTACGGGGCGCAAACTCACAGAACTGGAACCTTGTTTACTAAGACCAGCATGTGCATCCAGTTTGACCACTCTGTTCGTTAGTCAGGAACAACTAGTTCGTATAATTTAGTAGATACTGAGCAAATTAGAACATTTTTATTAATATAGCAAAACTTGACCGGCTATCAAAGGTTATATGTTTATTATAATACGATTTAATCGATATAATCGCTGTGATTTTCACAACATATTTACAGCACAAGATCTCAGTATTCGAGTTGGTTCCGTAGCAGCTGATGTCTGTACAAACTTTCGACAAAGTGGGCCCGAGAGCTCTTGAATTTTCATTTTAAAAATTGAATTTAATAGCAAAGGCAAAGATGACCTATAGTATTTCGTCGTTTGACTTTGTTTTTAGTTTCGGAAGTGAAGTATTTTGTACAAAGGCACAAAATATATCTCAGTGGCGGCCTCGCCACTTTTACCGGTACTTCAAGAAATTGTTCTTTTTAGCTAGGAACAGTTGAAAACGAAACAGCTGCTATTATTTTCTCAAATGTTATGCCCTGACCTGTAGGTAGACATTAACGAACACATTAGTGAATGCTACCTGGTTGACTTCAAATCTCAAAGCAGTGTCCTTCAATGGACTCTGATACGTCAGGATCATATTTGTTAAATATGTGCTCCATCTCCTTCAAGTTCTTTATTGATTAGCGCTATGGACTAGCAAGGAAAATCGCTGATGGGTGCCTTTGAGCCAGACTGTATTTTATCCGCAAATATCATACTGGATGACATAGAGTTAAGGCTCTTACTGTTTTGTAAACTGCGCAAATAAAATAAATAAAATAATTTTTAATTACCTACGGCCAGTATGCTTGTCTCAGCTATGGACTAACAGTATAAGTAGACGGACAAAGCAATCATGTTCCAGTATGTTAGACGTTCACTGTTCGAGCCTATAACCTGCTAAACGAAAGGTCCGGTCCCTTAGAGTATTGCCTTTTTATTTTAGGACAAAAACCCATGATTTGTCTTTGTCCGTCATATGTGTAAACATACAACTAGTTAAATTACGTAATTGAAATTTCTAAAAATTTTGTAAGCACTAAACTTGTAAAAACGCTAAGCATAATATATTATTGTTATAGAAGGCATGGCAATTCGTTCAAAGTCGTATATATTAATTATGCTTCTCCAGTCCAGTGCAACGTACTCAAGACTCAAGCCAAGACAAATTACATCTCTAGTACTAAAATATAACTAATCAAAACGGTGACACTAGAATACTACCTGTAAGTAATGTTTTACTTATAGGTTTGTCTTGTCAAGTTCTTTAGATAGATCCAGATACATGGAACAATTAAGTACTGGTAGCGATTTACGTGTAGCTTTTAGGAAAGATAGTTGAACATAATAAGAGATATAATAGACACTAATGCTGCCTAGAATTTGTCCTTGTGATAAAGAGGCAGCTGTGTCCTGTTGCTAAGCGCCAACGCTTTCAGATCAGAACTTCGTTGACCACTTTGCCCATCGCTACCAGCGCAGGCTGATCAGCGGCAAAAAGCACGACACGACGACGACGACAGTAGCGGCAGTGACCATATGGCAGTCATCTATCGCCAACAGTGGACCGACACAACGGCTGTCTACGCCTCAGTACCGATATCATAGCCTCTGTAACCGTCCGCCGAATGCCTCTTGATTGCATTGGTACATTGGACCCATCGGACCTTTTTCTGAGCATTGGGTCCGGCGGGTGGTTAACGGACAGGGGTACACAATGAAGCGGCGCCTGATGCATGGACGTTATATAGCACTCGATTTTAGTTGTCGAATACACGTACACCCTGGCAAGCCATCGACCACGCCCCAGTGACGGCCGCGGCGATAGCAGTAGTAAGCAAGCCAGAACTCATCCCGGGTAGCTGGTGCTGTAGACAAGAAGCATCCAGTAAGCAATGCTATATTATAGTATGACTATTTACTGGAGCTGTTATTACTACTGCCTAAGTTTCGTCGTTGTTTAGTTTTATCGGATTTAATCGACAAGCAAAGCATATCAGCCGGACCATTCTGTACAGATCGCATAAACGAATCAGGTATCACCTACCATAATAAAAGCATTCGTAAGAATTTAGTAAATAAAGATAGGCTTCTCTGGGGATCAACCTCGTGTCTTTGTGTTGCTTTGTATTTATGACAATTTACTATAACGAAGAAATGAGGCCCTCTCGATTTTCGTCGACAGGCCAGTAAAGGTCGAGCTTATTTGGAGCAACACATTTAGCGAATTGGTTCAGTTGTAGTTTAACATCCAATTTACATATCGACTCCTAACGGTTTCAATCAAGATTTGAGACGATGACTTAATAAATCGGGAGTTGTGAATTGACTAGGCTCCGCCGTATGATTTTTCTTGAACTTCGTACATAGATAGAGACGTAATACTTATGCTGTCTAGGTAATACTTATGCTGTCTAGGTAAGTGCGTAATTATTCCGATGAGGAGAACACAAATGATGCAGCGGTTGTTTCCATTAGCAGATGATCCATGATCGCAATAACAACAACAAGACCCTAAACACATTACAACACTATCAAGCAAATAGGAATAACAATATAATCGACTAGACACTTGGAGGGCAACGGTTGGCGGTGACGGTACCTCAGTCTAGATAAACGGAAATCATCTATACACGTGACTGTTATATTAGGAAGCGTTATGTTGTATATATAATTAATGTATTGTAAAGACTATACAAAGGTGTACACAGATGCGAACCAGTGCTTTCCAATTAAGCTTAGGAACACTTGTCGAAATAGTATAAAATTTTAGAGAAGCTTTCCCCATCTGAAGGGATACTCAGCATTTGCAGTACCGGACGAAAAACTCCGGGGCTTTGTTTAGGTGTAAACCAGGGAAATTTTATAAGAAAATGACACTTTTTATATTTTATTGTGGCGAGCGCGTCGCAGTAACTTACCGCTCAGCCTGCACTCATATACACACATGTTTCGTGCTGTTCATCGAACATCTTTGTCTGAAACAGGTATTTCACGGATAGAATCTATGTAAAAGTCGTACAAAGTTATAAAACGCGATCCAGAGCAGAAAATAAACGAAACATGTATGAGTATTAAGGTAGCACAATTTTCTTCCCATAATCAAAGCATTAGTGGGGTGAATGGTCTAGCAGCTCTTATGGCTTTGGATACGTAAAACGACATGGTCTCGGTTTCTTTGTGGTATCAATACTAAATCCTTGTTAAAAGATTACTTAGTTTTTTTTTTCTATTCTAACATTTTGTGATGCAATATATAATGATCGCCGTTTTAAGTGGTTCAAACCCCATATACAAACGTATGCATATTTTCTTATCAAAAACACAAGAAGTACAATACAAGAACAGAAGCTTAAATATATCATCTTCTACTTATTTCTTAATATAGAACACAATAAAGGTAAACCTCGTTACGTAGAAGGCCCTCGAATAGAATGTATATACGATCACAAATAGGAGCTATACGCCTATGACACCATCTAAGCATTTGGTCAACGTTTTCAGATTTAGTAAATCAGATGAAATGACGAGTTCACGGTTCAGTGTTATGCAGCTGGCTCCAGCAATAACTATTTTTATGGGAATGTCGTCGCACAATGTTTTATGGCCAAATATGATGTCCTTTTGATTAATTATTAATGCGAAATTCTTTGTACCTAGTGTCTTTTAAGCGTAATTATTTTGTATATCGAAGCATTGTTATTGCATCAGCGTCTTCTAGATTAGCATGTAGATTGTTCTACTATCTCAGGCACCAATTATACAAAGTAGTGCACATTTATCTCTTGGCAAGAGATACCTTCACGTACTATGTTCACTATTTGATCAAGTAGAACTATATTTTCAACTGAGAATCAAAAAGTTTTAACATTCATCGAGCTTTGAATGTCAGCTGTCACCGTATATGTACTAATTACCTGTAGCAACGAATATTCGTGAATTGTACGAATTTATGCATTAATCACACGGGTACAAACCATACATATACACCAATAATTTAATGAATCCATCACCTAAACAAGCGATGAACGCAAAGGAAAATCATTTCCTCAAGGCTCTCCTAATCGTAATAAAATTAAAAATATTGACGACCACTTCTGCTGCTGACGATTGGTGATATCCGCCATTGGCTGCATGGCGCTTTGAACTGTTCTAGGTTTTGAAATCTCAGTCCTGTATAAAGTATTCTGAATGCATTCTAATAAGTTCTCTTATTATGCTTCGAGTGGCTTATAATTATTATTGAGTACCGGACAATATGGCATAGGCAAAACAATGATTTGCTAACAATAACTAGTATATCTCAAGAGTTTTGAATACATTGAGAAATGTGTAGACTTTACCAGAATAGAAATTAACTAACATATTTAACGACGTATTTGTAAATCTGCTATCCCAAAAAAAAAGATCGAATTAAACATTTGAAAGCTAATAGCTTCCCACCCATTGCGACACTTAATTTGAGAGTATTTCTATAATTCATTCATTTGTATCATGCTGTATCAGACTTGCCCGAATCAATTCCAGTTGGCCAATTTTAAGACATAATTTAGAGAGCAGCTAAATCACAAAAGTCTGAATACACAGAAGCGCCGTCATCGTCCAAAGCCGTATAATGGACGCGCTAGTTGGGCAACGAAGGGCTACAAGATAGTGCGGTGGGCTGTGAAGGTCTACTTTTGCAGCGACACTAAAATCAACGGTTCATGCCTGGCACGCAAAACAGGGTAAGTCGGCAAGACTGTGATGCTACTGCTACCAGCGGTAAGACGACACGCAAGAGCAACGAGGCGGAACAGATACAGAGCGCGGGCTCTGCGTAGGAGCTCAAAAGGTGCAACGGCAACAGCAGCAGAAAAAGAAGATGAAGGCGACTTGTGGGCGGCTTGGTGAGAGGGACATCAGAACCCGGCGCCAAATGCAAACTAACCCAAGCATGTCTACGGTATTGTTTATCGCCTGCTACCTCAGAAGCACTGGTACCCAGGATTTTCGGCGTTTTGAAAGCACCCCGTGATGACGCTGATCGTAGTGATAGCGCAGTCGCAACCGCTGCTGCGACCACACAAAGAAAGAAATTTGACTGACAACACGCAACCGGTACCATCGTTGAAGCATTGCCATTGTTTTCATCGTTCCAATACTACGATGGTAACGCCGACGACGACTGCCAACGGTGCTAGCTGTCTGGGTGATCATATAACAACAAGATTTAGAAAGAGAGAGGAAGAGAAGAGGAGCCAGAGAAAAAGTTGTTGTCGTTATGCCTACGAGACCAGACGACCAAGAAAAAAGAAGTGCAACTTAAAACGTTACTCGTTCGTATTACTGTAAATGGTTTTCACTTCTTTTGGAATTTGATTGAGATATATTAGACGTACTTTCAAATTACCGATGAACCTATTCAACACATGCACGCTCGAGCTGAGCTATGCTAGGTACGTATGTTCGACTTGTCGCCTAGTAGGAAGCCCATCAACTCACTAATAAACGTCCTTTATTAACATGAAACGAGCTAGCTCGAACAATGCGAATGTCACTCGCCTTCAGTGTTTACAGGTGGCTACAGCTTACGAACTGTCATTGTCATATCAATTGCCGAACGTACATGACAAATACTAGCATGCTGTCTTTTTTGGCAAAGGCTGGGTTGAAGAAAAATGCGCTCAAACTCCTTAGTAAACGATGTGCGCGACAAGCACACGCCCATAGATGTTGTCGACATTAATACAGGTTGATAAGATCAGATAATAGATCAATAATAACGATAATAGTAACAGTGTGAGAGTTCTTTCCGTGAGTCAATCGAAAGTGAACTTTCCCTCCCTTTTCCACTCTCGAGAGTATCAGCGGCTTGTTGTATTGCTACATTCTTGTAATACCATAGGATAATAATATCACGGAACCAAAATGACATGTCTCTTCCTAATGCTTCGTTCATCGAAAGCGAAAAACGAAAGCAATGGTATATTAGCTGCCTTCATTAATGCAATAAAAAGTTTTTTTTTTTTTTTTTTAATATCTCCCATTCGTTATGATCAGTACGTGCTTTAATATAATTACGAGCCTCATTCGACCTCATTTCTTCGGCTACTCCTATTCATAACTCTTTACTCCTAAAAAAGGAAATACCAGTAAATCTGATGAAATTAAGCGTAGCTCAGAACATGAAAGTAGAGATGATGCGAAGTAGCTCCGCGTTTTCTTGAGAAGTGATTCGACAATATATTTACTTCGTTGATACGTTTGTACGAACATGTTTAAATATGTAAATATTTCGATTAGTAAATGTTCAATGTCGATTTTATTTGCAAGATATATATTTTACAAGTAAATGATAAGCAAAAGTGCTCTTGGAGAATCATGCTAACGTATGAATGATAGTAAAAACTTAACTGGGAGAACCTTTACTTTCTGAAGAGCTTCTAGTGCTCCATACTGAATCAGCATTACGGCTGCAGCAGCACGACGGAATAAAGTTGCTTGGACATGAGGAAAGAAAACGACAACTCAGGTAACAACTGCGCGAGCGCTTCACCAGATTCGTCACTCCCAGCAACAGTTTATGAAGAAAGAGGCCACCCAGCAGCGACTAGCCTCTCCATTTTGCTAAAACCACCCAAAAGTGGTTTACTTGTAAAACGCCCCAGAACGATGATATCTTCAAGCGCCTATCATGACGTCCATATACGTACGGACGTGAACCCTTTGATGCAGACAATTTGCCTCCGGCTACTTCGACCATCGTGAGATCATCATGTCAACTAGTTTTTCTTTTTTGTTTCGAACCTTTTATCCCGTACTACCGATAACTACTGCTTCAGGTTGGTGCTCCACTGTCAACCATCTAATCCACCCTATTCTACAGTTTATTATGACTACTATGACGGTGAAGGGTAACACCAGACGTATTTTGACCACTTGTGTCACTATCAAATAGAGAATAACAATAATATGAACTACTGTCTCCACATATATATGCATGTTATCCTAATGAAAAGTAGGATAAGTGACGCAAATCAAACAGCCTCACTCAGTAGGCTAAACTTAAAACATTTCTCAACTCCGGCAGTTCGGTGAGGAATCCAGCGTCATGAAGTGATACAACCTAAGCAGGGCATAGGTTGTAGTAGTGCATGATTTTCGTTGTTATTTTCTGATGATATACCTACACGGCAGACAAAGGACTTGCCCTGATGGACTGCAGTTTAGAAAGGATCATTCAATTTAGCTAGCTACTTACTTACTTTATTTACTTAAGTTACTAGTTTGGTCATGCGGATTTGTAACGTTCAAGTCGGAACGTTTTACAAATCTAAGGTAAATTCAAATACGAGTAATGATTTTAGAGTCTTATATAACTTTGCGAATCCGCTAGGCTCTTCTTCTCAGTATTCTATCAATACTCTATTTTGCCACTCGTGTTTAGACATATGCGAACGTGTATTTGTTGTAGATCGAATGCAACCCTTCGATTTCACCTTCTGTCACCGGTGTCGTAGGGATGTACGGTGTGCATATTTTTTAATTGATGAGTCAGTCAATCATGAGTGGCCCCTATCTGGCAATCCTCTTTAATAGGAACAGCTATTCTCTTTCATTTTTGCGCAGGTAGCTAGTGAGAATGGGTTCTACTAATTCTACTAATATATTTGCAGTATATAGAACGAAGCTGACCTATAACTAGAAACTTCCGAACCTAGACCACAAAGTGTCTTTAAGAGTAGCTGGCAAATTGTTTACCCACTAATCTATGACGGCGATAAACTTTTAGCTCGGGCACCGAAAGCTGGATGCTTTGAAATTATAAGTCAACTTATATACAATGCAATTGTTTATGTTAGGCAGTGTCATGCTAGAAGTTATATTAGGAGCAGATTTAAATGCAAATTTGACATAAGGTTTTTCAACATGCCAAAAGTCCACGAATCGGTGGCACATTTGCGCGTTTTAAGAGTTACTGCCCTGGAGTTTACGACCATGACGCAAATAGTTCAAGCGTCATGTTTTAAGCTCCTGCGACACTGCCCACTTCAAAACGGAGTCGCTTGTTTCTCTTTTGCTTTAACAACGAATTATATGCTATATATATAGACTCCCTGACGAACACACACACACACATTTACCGATTTGGTCAAATAAAACCACAGCTTAGGTAACAGAGGGCCAAGGATTTTTTAAAATATTTCTTTAAAAGCAGATTTCCATAGATTTCCTTCGAAATCCTCTTGTCTATATATATATATATATATAACCGAGAGGATGCTGCACCTAAAGTTGACCTGATATATCAGATGAAAAATGCTGGATTCAATAACATGAAGATCTTCTTAACATTACCGAGCAGTATGTTCTAGAGAATAGTTTATTTTTCGTTCCCGACAGTATGCATTAATATAGAGCATAAAACGACGCTTTAGAAATAATAGCAAGGATTTTCGAGGTACCGCTAATACCTTTTATCCAGTTTCAGGTACCCCTTCAGTAGCAGTTTGCCCTGTCTTAAAATACGTGGTTTCTCGTCTGATCTACACCAGTTTATTTTACTGATAAAGACCTTAACTATTGTATCAGTGACTCAGCGAAGTGACCCATAGACACCCTCGATAAGATGAGCCCGCATGCTTTACTCATAAAGCATAAACCTTAGTAATATTGTTTGTAAAACTAATTTTACTTTATAGCAACAATAACGTAATATAATAATGAACGTGTAATACGTGTTTTGTTTTTCTGCAATAATTGTTATTTATATAATAAATAGTCACATCATTTTGTGACAGTTCCTGTTTTATAAATAGCCAAAGGGTACTGGTGATGAATGATTTATGATGATATGTCCCGATTATCGTCTCGAAATTCCCGTGTCGTCTCCTTTTGTTATTTGTTGTTGGTTGTTAGCTGTAAACATGACTGGCTTTATCGTGTTCTTTGTCCACTTTTACATTCGTCTTGGCTTGTTTTCTGGCTTATATAGGTAGTCTAGTGTTGATGCTGAGGAACCGCGTTTAAGAGATGAATACTGAAAAATCTCTGTCCGTGAGTGCGACATTCGTATAGAAATTTACCATTGCAATACGCATTGTGTTTTATTAGCATAAAGCTCACGAAAAATGCAGGCGTTAGTCAATGAACTGAGGCTGTATATGTGGCTGTAACTGCTAGAGTAAAAAAGATTATAGCAGCGATGCGGTATACGATTTGTTTCGACCGCAACCACAGCAATTTGTCAACATGTACGGCAGGAACAACGGCACCAACGATTTAACCACAGCATAAAACGCAGTTATCTCAGCGGTCCCACAGGGATACGATGCAACTAACTACGACGCCCACAACGATAACTGGACATACACGTAGTATACAGCGTATACCGGGTGTCCTAGCATAGCAATGAAAACTCACGATATGGGCCCATCCGATTACTTATGAAAGCCTCATAAAACTATCCCGTCACGAGGTAAATCTATTTCAGAACCCCTTATTTAGCTGTTCATGGCCTATGTAAGTAGTAACAGTACCTTTCTCGCACTAACAACCACGCCGTACAGATACTAAATTTATAAATTGGTATATTCGAATCGTTAAGCCGTAGCCGGTTTACACGTCGACCGGATTTTTTCATTCTGAAGCTCGTTCCAAGTGTATTCGTGCCCGACATTATTCTAGAGCAATAGCTTTCTTCCATGTAAATCAGAGGGTCATTGTAATCACAAATAACATTATCATCAACACGGCTGAAACCTAGCAGCTTGTATATTTTGACATCTCACCAAGTCTGGTCAACCATAAGCCACTCTACTGGAAGTGAAGCACACTCAAAGTATAGAGGATGTTCGTCGCTTTTCATTTTTATTGGTGATTTCGATGTTTGTATCTGTCGACGTGTTGTTGAAGTTTCCCGCTTATGACTACTATTGGTTTTGATGCGAAGCTATCGCCATTAAGGGGATCAGTAAGTGCCCAGCATGAACAGTTCTTAGGATTGCAGTCGTTCGAATAACTATTCAGATCATATCATTCAGTTAACTACCTAAGGAGTCGTTGAGAAAACTTTTGCCGGGGTCGTCACTTAGGCCGTCATTCCTGTACCGGTTCTCCCCTGCCAGATTTGTCTTCATGCGTAATTTTCTCTACTTGAAACCTGTAAACAAAAGGTTCGGTTTCGTTTGGCACGGAAGCGCTCGCCATTCGTGTTACGTTTCTAACCGGCGGGTCAAATACTCACATTGAGGCTAATCTGACCTTCATTATCGTCATGGAATTTAACGACGAATTTCGACTCTTTGCTTTTTTCGATGTCGTTGAGCGGCCGCACTCTGCACACGACGCGGATATTGCAGTCCTCTCCGGGATTGGAGCCCGGCAGGGCCCCCAGCGCCGATACATTCATCGTCTAGATAGTTCTTTCTACACGACGCGGTGGAGGCGACGGCTAAAGGCAGACCAAGTGGACGACCGCACTTCCTCGAACTCCGTTCGAAGTCAACGCTAAAGAATCGATCGGCTTAGCTCCTGTCGACCCAACTATCGACCGCTAGTGATTATTGCGCCGGTTGTCGTCAACACCCAGGGCTGCCCGAACACTTCGGCCGCCGCCGTACTACTACCACTAGCACGAGATGAGCAACACTGTGCTGACTGACGGGAACCTGCATGCAGCACGCCGCTCCTATTTGCACCTACTGCTTTTAAGTCAGTTCGGCCGACCTGATTATTACACGAACAGAGATACAGACATCGAGTAGCTCAGCAGAAGCCTCGAACAAACCAAACACTACTTTGACTTCTAGTACTGGTAGAACTATTGCTTCTTCTATTTCGCGGTTCTACTGCTATTGGTACTGCGACAAAAAGCGTACACACTGCATCACCCTCACTGCACGACGCTGACGTTGGCTTCCTCTATGACGGTCGATGCTATAGAGCACGCAGCACAATAAATAGATTCATATACAACTGCTGTCTCGCCAGCAGCAGCAGCAGCAGCAGCAGCAGCAACGGTAGTCGAGCAAGCACGACTGCTGCTGCTGACGACGGCAATTGCAACCACGACTCGAGCCACCGACCTCAAAATCCTGTTGCCGCCACCACAGGCCCGCGTACAACAACGACGAAACA
The DNA here is from genome assembly GCF_002532875.2 of Varroa jacobsoni. NCBI lineage: Eukaryota > Metazoa > Arthropoda > Arachnida > Mesostigmata > Varroidae > Varroa > Varroa jacobsoni. Next base: position 105,218 of record NW_019213306.1, on the reverse strand, counting down.
CCCACAGCCGTGTACAGCTCCTACTGATACTATGCCACCAGTCCAGTCAAAGCATCGTCACTCGCTCACCAGCTTACTTTTGGAGTTGTTGCAGCGGAAAGACCTCTACTAGTAACGCTGGATCGCCGCTAGCTGACTGCTGCTGCGATCGGTCAGTTGGTGTGTGATGCTGTCTTGCGCCGCGTCGAAATATGCCAAGTGTATATGCCCACACTGTCTGCCTGTGATAATGATTCCCTGATGAAAACCGTTGGTCCCTTGCTCCTGCAGATGTTCCCGTCGCTAGTACTCGGGTGGGGTTGTTTTCGTCGGATTGCCCGACCGCCGATGCGACTGCTTTCGTTCTAGCAGCCGATCGTCTTATTAGAGAACAGCATAACAGCATGGCGGCGGCAGCGACTGTTGGCCCGCTGAACGGATGGACGCATATGTCGTCCCCACTGTGATAATAACCAGCGCTTCATATTTTCCGGAACACAGCAAAAGACAGCGTTTAACGGCGGGTCTTTTCGAAATGTGCAGCCATTTCGGTAAACCAATGCATAGAAGATTTCCCCGTATTTCTGAGAGTGTGAAGGGCATATCTTCATGACCCCACAGAACGCTATACTATCATCTTACTTGCATTATACACACCTGTCTATGTTTCGAGTTATGTTTGGTACCGCAATTCGGCGTTCTATTAGATGGCTGACCCCCCACCACGAAGCGACGTGTACTTATGCCCGGATTCGAACCCAGATCGCATCGTGTTTCTAAGATTAACAGGCAAATACGTTATCCACTAGATTATCACACGCTGTACGTCAATCGAGCTTCGACATTTTCAGTAGAAACTGAGCGTCAGTTCAAAAACTGGAAGGCATCTGGGCATTCAACCTAAGGCCTAAATGTTAGGGAGTTCAGTCATCTACCAGGCCGAGAAGCCCTTAAATATCTGTAGTACTTCTCGGCTTAACTTATCTATTTACCATTGGCGCAGAGATTGACGCATATTAATTATTATTAAATGAGCATTTAACTAAGAAATTTACTATTAATTTAAAAAATACAATGGTAAACAATGAATATAGTAGTAAATATAGTGACGAGCGCAATAGGACTCGTAGATCCTAACAGTGATAATAGTACTAAATCACGAATACTCGACAAGGTATTACTTTTACCGGACCAGTAATGAATACTATAGTAGATAAGGATAATTAGACTGCGACTCCAAGCGATTAAAAGAGGTATAGAGAATATGAAGTATGGTCACGGGTATTCAGCAAAAAAGTTTATGCGGAAATTTTTTTAACAGAATATAGAATGAGTAGGGTGTAACACATTGACAATTATAAATCGAAAATAAAAATACAGTGGCGTCATTTTTAACGGTTTTTTTTTCTAGCTAAGATTGGTTCTCAATCGAACAATTTCTATGTTATGTTTCCGCGAGATTTTTTGTCTTGGGTATAACGCAAAAACGTTAATATTTAAAAAAATGGTAAATTTACTGTTGTCCCAACCTAACATATACCGCTATAAGCTGAATATATAATTAAGTCACTTCTAAATTTTATACGTCGTAGAATTTGATTAAAGAAAGCCCCACTTCCAAACTACTTCGTGCGGTCTTCATTTATGCGAAAGTAGTCTCCCACTGCTTTTTAATGATAACAGCAGTATCGCTAGAGAAGCATTTTTAAATCGCTATCGAAGGAAATGCACGAGACATATGATACATGACAACTGCTCAACACATCACGTAGGAACATTTGAGCCATTACGTGCAATTCAAGTATCTGCTTCTGCTTCCGTTCCGGAGGGACGTAGATGACACGAGATATTTCGGAGCAATTATCGTTACTCTGATCTATTTGATAATGATGACTTTGCTGATTATTTTGAATGGTTTTGTGACTTTATATGAACTGGGATCATAATGAAATTATAAAAAGATTTCATCGAAGAGTACGGAAACATAATTCGGGGTGGGTCAGAATATCAAACTGTTTAATAAGCAATATAGTTTAAAAGGTGAAACATAAGGTGCATCTGTTATCGAGAATATTGAAACAAAATAAAAGTTGGAAAAGATACACAGTGCAGCGAGAAGACAAAATCGGCCATAAAAATATCAATTTGCAACGGTTTCTCTCCCCATCATAAAATAGCAAAACATTGTGTATCCATAAGGACCACCTGATGTCGCATCAAAGCAACTGCCTTCAGCTGTCATCAATTAGTCTCAGTCCTCTCTGCTAAATTCTCCGCATTACGATGCGTGTTTCGGGTGGAATCATTTCAAAATTGAATGTGAACACTGGGAAACAGTCTCTTTTTCAAATGAATGGTATTTTAGGATTTAAAATAATACCGCTCAACACATCTGCCTTCCCTTTTTGATCTAGCAGGTTAAACATCTGAGAACAATAACTGTGTATTTTTTGTCCACGGGACAGAAGCGTTACATTTCATTAACAATATTATAGGAAAACGACAACACAGTGAGGTAATTTATACAAAAGTACTGTCCCGTTTTCGCGAATGGTTCCCGTATGGAGGCTATGTGTTCATGCATAACAACCTACTATGTTTTAAGGCAAGGTGTGTCTTTGACGTGTTTATTACTAACGGTATAGAGGTTCTGCCATGGCTTGGAAATTTACCTAATTTGAATCCGATCGAAAACGTATGACATTATTTGTAAGGACCGGACAGAAGATCACGAACATCTCACAGCTCACGAATATAGTGCTCGAGAGCCAGAGCTCAGGCGTGACGGAGATGGTGCGAAAGCGCATTTGAAGCGTGTCGAAGCGAGTTTAACAACATGCCACACAAAGAAAATACAATCAATTATAGTCCTGGGTATCAGGAGGCCAAAAATCTTAAAGCTTTCAGGGTCCAAATAGGCAAAAAAGAATTAGAGATACAGTGAAAAATGTAAAAAAGGTTTTTGGTGGACGAATTTATACGCTATAAACGGTCTAGTTTCAAAAATAATATAGAAATATTTCTGCCTTTTTTCGTAGGTAATATACTCTTTGTCCCGAGGAGTCCTGAATGTACGCTAGATCTACCCATTCGTGCTTATGTCGCCACTGATGTGTATTTATTACCACGAGACCTTGAGAGTTGAATATAATTAACGGTACTTTTTCAAGTATTTATTCTTCCGTGCATGTCTTTCCTACGTATTTTCTTTTACATATAAAACGCTTCAAGAATGCCTGCTCAGGATGAGCCCTTTTCAGTATGGCTGTGCAACGAACGGACCTTTTGTCGTGCTTAAGCTACACAAGTTCATTTATCGACACCCAACTCGATTTCGTTCTTCGTCAAAGACCAAAATGGTTAAGCAGCATGGGTTATTATAGAACAGTAGCAAGAATTAGGGAATAGGTTCAATGCCTGAGAGGACTCCTCATAGTTGGTTTACGAAAACCGTCAAGGACATCTTAGAATTAAAGAGTACACCCCACGCTGTTCGGCCATCCAAGGGCAATGAAGTCAGACACTTTTGAAAAAAGATGATTGGTAACGTACTCATGATTTACTTAAGAATATGAACTGCAGTAATATAGCTATCGACAGGCATCTTAGGCCATCGACTCAAAAATGAGCAGTCTCGCTCCTAAGAGTAAGAGGCGTGGAGAATTAAATTCGTGACACTGCATCTGACAGTAAACACCGTCTTGAAAATGAACCGCATTGGGGAGTAGTAGGCCTAAACATTTTTATAACCTGAAAGGTTCCGAGGCGGGCAAAGTAGCTTAGGTTGTACGGGGTGACGATGAATGCCTAATAAATTCATTTTTTATTTGAATTTATACGTTAGGATACGAAATATGACGTAATATATCCTACATTTTATCTATCACATTTCGGCTGTTCTTGTCACGCAGAACGCCTTTATCCTTTTAAAATGTAGAAACCACAATCGCCTAGCGCTCGATTTCATTTTACTTTTCCAAGTGTCTTTCAATAAGTTTAATACGTTAAACGGAAAATTATTGATAATAGGAACATCTTTCACACTTACATTGCATCCACTGCATGAGCAGTTTTACAGCTAAGACGCCTTTCTGTCAACGTGTCTTCCAAATACTGGGATTCCACACGCAAAAAGAAGAATATATGTACGGTAAATATATATATATATATTAAACGTCTCGTAGCTTGTTCTATGTACTTGAAGAGAACTGAACTTAGAACACGTCTTATAATCTATCTTTTTACCTTGCAGAACTTCTGTCACTTAGCCCCCGGTCAGTTCAACTTGATTAAACTTGACTGAAATTTAAAAAATAAGAAAAACTTCCCTAAACACTCCTAAGAAGCAAACGTCGAAACTTCTGAGGGATATTTTCGTTATGCCAGTAGTTTATTCCTTAGTGTCAAGCCCATGGGCTAAAAACTAGGCATAGATACATATATGTTCCACATACGCTCGACGCGCTCATGGACGTTTCTTCCTTACTAATAGGAAGTAACACCGCCGAAGACTGACAAAGCTCGAGTTCTGCAGCGGTACATTGAAAACGTTTTCGTTCTGCTTGCACCTTTGCCGCCACAGAATGAACAAAGACATTTACTTACTTATTTCATTGTGTTACACTACTAAATTGCTTTCAAAAATCGAACGATGCCCACGTCCACAAGACTGCATCGAGGTTCCGATTTCTACCACCCTGCAATGATTCCTTGCGTGCTCAACTCTGGAAAACATCTTTGTCGAGAAAGTGATGGCTTCCATATTTGCGAACACCGGTTTCTTCATTCAGCATAGTTTTGCAGTAGGTTGATCTAGTATCACACAACTGTTAGGCGTGAGGCAAGATGGACGTGCATCCTACAATCATAAATTAAGCCAGCGCATTGCACGTTTCCGCTCGTTTGACGGGATAGATAACCGGTTCCACCTGAACCGGATATAGCCGTCGCTTGGTAATAATATTCGATCCCGAACTGCATATTGCTGCAAAATTTATTTTCCAAAGGAAACTTTGAATCATTTCGGGCGAATGTTAAATGACCTAAATGCAGAACATGCGTGCAGATCATATAATTGCACGTTGAAGCTCGTAAAAACCGCGTAGAACGGCAGAGAACAAAGTGTATTTCTCGTCACGCTGAACAGGATCCAATACAGTTCTTTGTTTCTAAGTGTATAATATTAAAGATCTTATACGCCCTAAATGCTGAGACGTAGATTCTACATAAATATCATGGATAATAACTCTACGACATCTGCGACATGTGCTCCCCTCAGTTTCCTATATTAGTTGTCCAGTACAGTTAAGCCTCTGTAGGTCTCTCAAACAGTCGAATTTCTGTGCATTCTATTTTGAGACAAAACAATCTCGATTTATTACCGACTGAACTGACCTAATTGTTGGCAACTTCTCTGCATAATTCCCTTGCTGTGTGTTTCTCATTTATGTTTGCAAGGAACCTTAACGAAAACTTATCTCCACCCACCTTATTCATTTATAGATACTATAATCCAAGTGTTCCTCCTGCGTGATTTCTAATGCCTTTTTCGAGTCAAAAATTAGCCGTCAATGAGGTTTTATCTAATTTTTATCGCGGTCTAAGGGGGCTGTGCACAACAATGTTACTAATGTTTTCTAAGGAATTTCTATTCTAAGGATTTTTTAAGAATTTTCTAAGAGATTCTAAGAATTTTAAGGAACACAATAAAATATCAAAATGCCGTTATTCTCATGGTGGTAGTATGATGACCTTCGTTAGCGAACTGCAGAAACTAGTCTCTGGCTTTTTACTGTTTTACAACGACAACTTACAAGCACTAAGTTCCAAATAGTTGTGATTGTTGAATATCAAAAATCACTGTTGATAACTGAGGTCTGTCGATAGAACGAGAAGTCAATCGCTTTATACCTTGAGGAAATCAACTTACCACTGTGCATGGCCTGCAGTAATAATCATACCTTACAATAGTATCGCAGTAAGAAGATCATATAAACGAGACTGTCATCTGGGATAAAATTCTCGCATTTGGAATACATACATAATTTCCAAAATGCTTTAAGCAGACTAATGAAACTACGACGCATCTACGCTGAAATAATTTAGTAAGCGGTCGGCCTTAGCTCGCTATTAGCGATCATCGAAGCATCTGGTGCGTCATTTATTCCTTATCCTTACAAAACCTGCGATCCACAGATAAAAGACTGAAGGATCGTACACGTTGGAGAGGAAGCTTGGCTACAAAATGCTAAGCAGTATCTATAACGAAAATTACGCTAACTACAAGCTCAAAGCCATCTACTTCTGCCTCACGTCAGTCAAAGACGACCCTCTAACTAACCTAATTTAAAAAGCTTCACTATTATGATTGGATCCTTCTCTAAAAAGCTATTAAGGTTTTTTTCCGATAACGAGGCATAGCTCAGGGTTGCATAGCAATAAATTGAAACTGTTAAAAAGCTCAATCAGCTCGCAAAGTAAACGGCATCCTGCAGTGTTTGGAAGAAGACCATATTGTATTAAACAAACAGGTGCAATTTCGTGGGTCCTTACGCTGATAGTTTAAGAAGTCCGCTGAATCCATTTAAACCAGTTGCAAGCTCCTTCAAAAAATGCTTCTTAGGCTGCGTCATCGCCCTCGTGTCGCCCAAACCACCGGGTATAGACGGCTTCGAATCGTGCAATGCTTGTATATCCTTCATCTTATAACCTGTTTCAAAGCTATTGGGATTCCCCCAGTCGAAGACTACGGCGCACAGTTTTACGTTTTACGCTTTGTAGGATACCCAATACCTTTCATACACGCATTCAATGTCATCGTCGCAGATTGGCTAACTCAAATAGGTTCACGCTACTCCTACAAACAGACTTTTCAACGTTCTACGGGCTAAGAGCTACCGAAAGTGATCGATGCCGATTGGTATAAACTGGATAACGGGAGTCACCCTTGTCGACGACAGAGTCTTTATATATGTAAAACAGTTTTCTGAGCGCTTCCGCGACGTATGATGTAATGCTATCTAGGTAAACAAGACTTTATCAGAGGTATACAGTTTCGTACGTCTCTGGGTTTGGCAATTCTGCCAATATTCATGTTAAATATCGGTGGTTATCATAACGTTCCTAGGGACTCCATTCGACATTACTTTTTCTGGGCACGTTTATGCTACGTACGCCATCCGTAAACTGGTCTGCTCGACCACTAACTCATGCTGTTGCATTAAAAACATCTTCCACTTCATTATCCTGCTTGTTACTTTACCCGGACGGTATGTACTCGAAAATGGTAGATCGTCTGCAGATGAGCTAAAATTGTTTTTCCTGTGTGCTTACGAGCTCAACCAGCGCAGAACTATACAGTGACGACGTTTGCAATATCAGACTACCCATCCTAATGACGGCATTCAAGGGTATCGGCGAGGTTGCTGCCTCTCCATGCGTAATTAGACATACCCAGGCGTATTAAGGGAGATGGGAATGACGTATACAAAGTTCTCAAAAGCCAACACTGCCTTAGCCATCGGGTTCGAGCTGCACGAGATCGGGATCGTCTTCATTAGGTACTTTACCAGGTTTATCAACGTTCCAATTGAAGAGCTATTTCTCAAGCCGCAAAGCCAATTGGTTTTTAGTCTAATTGTGAGTTAAGTTCCAAGAATTTCGTCTGAACTCAAATGGATTACAGTTCTGTTTGTTTCTGGTGCTACAGAATCAATTAGAGTCACTTGTTCGATTTAATATATCTTGTGTATATATAGACCTCATAGATCATTTTTGGCTGTTCCCATTTTCTCTGGACTCAACGCGTAAACCATACTGCAGTAACTATTTTTCAGGCGACACGCGGGGGTTGTTGCCATTGTTACTGCATATGATGGTTTGAGGTTGCGCAGTACTACAATAATAAGTAAAGGTACTAAATTATGCTCTCTATAGCTATAATGTCGAGGTTTCTATATGTGTATAGGTCCCAGTGAAAATGGTGATATCAGTAATACTCCTGTTTGTCATTTAAATATTAGTCGACTTCAGTTATTTCAGGTTTTTTTTTAAACGATACCTGTCATAAGGACACTGTGCTACAGCTAATAGCATTACATTGTAATATCAACACATTCTTTAAGTGAGCTACATTACTTTTTATAGTTGACACTTGTAAACTCAACAACAAAGCGGAACAAACAGATAGTAGAGCTTCAGCGCTGAGTCTGTATCATAAATCATCCGAGGTTGCTGCCATATTTTTTTACCTTTACTCACAGATTGAAATGTAAATTCCATTACACAGCGGGACCGCTGTTTGTATCTAGAGTTGCCATTGACTCCGAGAGCAGATGCACCTCACCCAAAAGAGCGCTTTCTGTTGAGTAGTACGCTGTAAGAGACTTCTTGTCAGTCTATGATGTACATAAACCTTCTGTAGAAGGGAACAGCAAGTCTACATTAATTTGAGGATCTATAAGGGCGAACTAGTGCGTGAGATTAGGGTACAATATGCTCAAAGTGAGCTGGAGGGGGTTCAGCGGACATAGGAACCTAATATGCAATGTTGAGGTGGGGTAGGTAATAAGCTTAATCGAAGCTTCTGCCTACTCAAAGCCATCGTAGTTACGCAGGAAGCTGAACAGAAGGATGCTGGAGGACGCGTTTAATAGGAGCCCTTGTACGCTTCAAAGCGTCCTTGGCCACGGGGATGTGATGGAAATACTGGCCATAGCTTGCAAAACCCGGAGAACTTCACCACATCCTGTAATAAGTAGAGGTTTAAATCCTAGTGTTGGTAGATGAAAAAGCTTGCGGAAATCCAAAAACAAAACTGTCACAGAACCAGAAGGACTAGTACTAAAGCAAGGAAGGGCGCTTTAACGAAGGAACACAGTGAGCCGCGAGAAACCAGAACTAACAAAATCAACCTAGCTTGAAAGAGGAAGTGGCAACGGCTAATCTCAGAAGCGGAAATTCACTGAAAAAAGCCAGAGATAAACTAGGTGGAGCACCGCCTAAAGTCCCAAAGCAGTTAGTGGGAGAAACAGTAGAAAAACTCTTTTCAAGATACCAGAAAGGGAAGCGATCGACGTCTAAGACAATACTAAATTTAGCCAAGAGGATGTTGTAATAAGGAGAAATCGCGATGAGAAAAGCAGCGGGGCTGGAAGGAATACTACTGCAGACTGTGAAGCACTTATTAATTACCCGAAAACCCTTTGTTAAATGGCCACTTATATCCAAAAGAGTGCAAAAGAGTACACATCCGAAGCCTTCTATAGCACAATGAAGTACTAAGGCACTTGAAGCCCTCATCATTAAGAAGTGAAACGGAAGGCCTGCAGAAAGTCAGTTTAGGAGGGGTCAAGAAAAGATTTTCAAAACTGGGAATCTCCTCGGGACTATACTTCATGACGTAAAAAATGTTTTTTTCTTCATGAACTGGGATGTTATTTCGAAAAAAGGCTGAAAGAAGAGGATATCTTCACAGGGCTTCATCGAGACTGATATTATGAAATCTCGCTTACGTGCGGAAGAAGAAAACACAGTGGCCTTTGCATAAAGTTAAATAACGTTGGTAATCACTGCCAGCAACGAAACGGGATTAGAGAACAAAGCAAGCAAACAAAGGCCCTAGACAACATAGCAGACTAAATGAGCGACTACTGGCTTGAACTGCTACTTGAAAAAGCAGAAAAAAGCAGTGCACGCTCAAAATCAACGTGAAAGAACGAATACTCCAACCAGATAAAGTAGTTCGGGGCCCGTAAGTGAAACTTGAGCAGGGCCTAAATGGAACCCCATAGGGGGAAACAAATAGTAAAGAAAAACGCATTGGCCGCATGAAGTCTTAGTGAACTGAAACCGAATATAAGGGGACTGAGAAAAAGAAAGAAGAAACTATTTGCTTCGGTAATAGATTTCATAATTCTTTGTGCAAGCTCCGTCTGAATAAGAACTGTGGGGACAAAAAGAAATGAACGCCACCTAAAGAAAGCGGATGCTCACGTTTTGGATAAATAACACGTTCCGAACCGCGTCGATCCTTGCCGCTATCGTCTTGAGTATAACGCTGTGATTAAACAGGATCGTTGAAAAACGGTAAAAAAATGTACAATCAAGCGTCTACTTTAGAGCGCGTTATGGAGAAAATTCTTAAAAAGCTGCAACAGGAATTAGAAAACCGTTACCTAACCTAAGGGGTTGATACAGGAAATCAGAGATTGGTACAGGAAAGGCTCTGGCAACGTCATCTAGTGCCTAACCCAGGTCTTCACTGACCATAGATGTCTACAAACACATCTTTATAAAACAGAAAAGGCGGCAAGCGGCTCGTGCATTACACGCAATACTGACGTATGTGAAAATTTAACTCACTTGCTATAATAAAGGAAAGGAAAGGGACAGGCGATGAAAAAAATTAGTGTAGTTATCTAGGGTCGACACCATGATGAACTGCATACTGCGCGGTGAACAGAGCGGGACTGCAATCCGGCTCCGAGTGTAGGACGAAGTATATGAGCGAACTTAGAGGGGAGAAAAGCGAGCAAGACCTAGGCAAAGGGCAGAGCATCCTTGACTCCTGGCTTGATCGGAAAAGTGGGTTCCCCTTGAAGTAAATTAGTAGTAAGACAAATGTCATCCTACGATCAAAGGAACGTGCGAAGTTAGTAGAAGTTGATGTTAACAAATGCTGGCTTCCGTTCTACACTATCGCGGCAGATACATCGACGTGAAGCCCGGTGTCCGTGAACAAGACATACATACTGGCCTAAAACTAAAAAAAAAAAGCAGCGTTTTTGATATTAATCATGTTTGAGATTACGATTATTCCTAAGGGAGGACACTCTTGCTTAAGCGTTACACTTTTCAGCCTGTGACTTTTTTATTTTGGCAAATGTAAATTTGGTAAAACTAATATTTTGCATCTATGATCAGAATCATAGTTTGAAAAAAAAGACACTGTCGCCTCCTTTGAATCGTGTAAACCGAAGACCTGGCATTTTACATGACGTGGCTTTGATACCCGCCACAATTCATCACATAAATCGGGAATTTCAAACGAAAGTCAAGTATCATACAGTGCAGTGTGCCTTTCCTATCATCGAATACAGATACATAATTGTATTATATAGCGTCGTAGCAAAAAAAGTTGGCAACGATTCATTTGTCTACAAGAAATAAGCGGTACACTCTGTCTCGTTTTTTGCGCAAAAAGATTATAATAGAAACCTCCCGGGCGTTTTCACGCCTAAGCACGCATAAACATACGTTCACACAGTATGGCTGCTCGAACATCTCACAGCATGTTTGGTCTAATAGCCGGTCTTTAAGTCAGCAGTGGGTCGTCACCTTGCGGGCAAAGCGATTGCTAGGCAATCGAAGCAGTCGCTAGGTCTTCTTTACCTACCTGATACGCTCGGAATACGATAAAAAAAATTCCTACCCTTAATTTATCCTGCTACAGTTAAATTAGCTGACCCGTCGTTGATTGATAGCAGAGATGTAGTAGTGTCAACTGGTTCATTGTCAGAAAGCGGACTAATTGTTTAGCCTAAGAATGGAAAGCATAAAAATTGTAAAAAAAAAAAGCTCAATGAACAACAGTGCAGAATATTTCTTGTTGTCACCATCTACAATTTGGGTAGAATATTATCCGTTTATGGTTATGTTGTCTTCACGGACGATTGCGCAAAGCCATGTATCTTTTTTGTCAGGAGTTCACGATATCTTGCTCTGTTATTTTTCCTCATTTTTAATGTGCATATAACAGTATGTTTAGGAATTACGTGCACATTTTTATATATAGTTTGTGTTGCAGCGGAAAAAACTGCAGTCTGTGCACGTAACTTTTCTCACACAAGCAGGGCCTCTCTAGCGATTAAACTTATTTATCAAAAATTACGAATTTGAATTACTAATACGTATTCGAGCGGCTCAAGTGTTACCTCAGCTGAGTTAGCCAGAGCTATTTAGCGGCTTCAGAGACGTAAATAGCTCTCAAACCATATAAGATAGAACGACGATATATGCTAAACGCCAAAAGCTTTTAATGAATATTTTTCAACAGTGTGATGTGAAAAAATCGATTGTTGGACGCGTCTGTGTTTAAGGTGAAGGGACCGGCTTAAATCTGTAGCGTACAGGAGTTTGGTTCACTTTGTCCAAACTGCGATTGGAAATACAGTGAGACTTTGTTGTCTGCTGCCGATCGATGCATCATCCATCCATAGGCCCTTTAGGAATTGGTAATATTTGGCAGTATATATAATCTTCTATTAGGACGTATAGCTTTAGGGTTTACTGCAAACATGAGCGTCAGCTGACGTCCCATCCTCTTTCGAACTGTCACGAAGTCGGTCGCGTTTTCTATTCGGCGACCCTATGCGCTCGCCTAATCCTTCTTTTGTAGACGGTATAGAGCAATCCATGCGTCCGCCAAAATCACGGTATGCCCTAAAAGGGTTTACTGCCGGTAATAGCTGGGCAAATTGCCTACGTTACGCGTAGTCGCATCTGTCTTGGATAACATTTTGTGACGACGCAACTTCTCGGTCTCTTTTTCTAACATGTATTTCTACTTGAATTTGACAATCGGTGCTAGATGAAGTTGGGAAAAGGCATACTGCTGCTGATGTCGTCTTTTTGCTCAAAAGTTTCGGAGATTACAGCAAGTTATCTGTCCGTTTGATGACCGCAAGAGATGTAATGACATTTCTTGTGGTCATGAATCTTTCAGCTTCGATTCTCGAAGCGATTGCACCATTAGTAAAACAAGATTTCGGTAAATAGTTCCTTTTCTAGGATTCTGGTCAATTTTTGGTTCTGTCAGGGTTCCCATCTCAGAAAAATAGAAACTAGATTAATGACAGTGTGCTTTTAACGCCCAACTGATATTCTTTCCTTTCTCCGAAAGTCGTTGTCCTCTAATGATGCTCTATCAGCTTCCTCTTCGACATGCTCTTTAGATAAACCGATACATTCCCATGATAGTACACTGGTAAGGTACTTTTTTACAAAGCTTAAGCAAAATAGAAGGTCGCGTTGGCTTGAAGCTGGGTCTCGTTTAGGCTAAGAGCCAGCCGTCTGGAGGAACGCTTAAAAACGATTCCACGAACTTTCCACATATTTGCAATCATATGGTAATAATTCGAACAGTTTTACTAATTTCTATAACAAATTTCCCACTAGACAAAGGTATGTTTCTAGTCGCTTGTGAAGCTGTTGGACCCGTCTATTTTGATTTTTGTAAGATACATTCGATAACAACGAATTGACAGCCTTTCAGCTCTGCTGTAAAAAAGCGACGTAGTAGTGATCTGACGAATATAATGAGCAGTAAGCTCAGGTCTGCGGGCTTCGGGTATGACGGCTTGTCATATTTCTACGGTAATAAACTTCATACCCATTCATATCTAGGTCTATCTGCAAAATCAATCATCTCTGACGTCCCGTCCTAATTGACTTTGTGAATGATACCGAACAGTGTTTCTTTTGTATGATGGACACTCGCACTAGGATGTTTATTGCCCAGAAATTACTTACTTGACGTATATGCACGTGGGCACGTTGCATACGTATTGAAGATATCATATTATTCACACGTACACGTGCATTACACATATATTAATAGTAGCAACGTTTGCGCTTTTTGAGATAAAATAAATAAGGATAGATGAAAACTGGAATCTTTTTTAAATATCGCAGCTGAAGCTCTTTGTGGCTTTAGTTCCACAGAGTCAGTCTAAGCCGAAGACCTAGCTGTCAGCGCCGGGCTAATGAAGGGTCGCATAACGATTTACCCATAGCGACATGCTATCAAGCAAATCAAGGACAGATAACGTGATCAGGAACCAGTGTGCAAAGATTTTGTATGTTAACAGCGAAGCGCGTTGATAACCGCAACAGACGTGACCCAGATAACGCAAACAAAAAAATACAGAGGCCGCAACAAGCTTAATAGCGCGTTCGGGAAAATGATTGAAAATATGCATTGACTCAAGCTTCATTAGGTGAGATTTTACTATAATACCTCTCTTACGGAATCATACATTTGGAGCTATATTTTTCTTTGGACGACTTTATTCATAGCACCCCAAACGTTTCTACTCAGTGTGCACAGTCTAAAAAGTCAAGTCAATGAAACAAGTATTCTATAGATAAATCTGTTACAAACTCTATGGGTAGTGTTGTAAAAATATTGCCCAATAGATTTCATTGTAACATATTATTTACATCTTATCATTGCTCTCTTTCCTCCTCGATCAAGCCTCGACGGTACTAGCTTTCTAAAATCATTTGGTTGGGTGCTGAAATATATTATGCAATACACCTGTGACATAACATTAACGCTACAGTTAGATACGTTTGTAATAGTGACTCCACTTCTCTAAAGCTTCACGGGTTCGCCTAATCAACTGAATTCTCCGGTGATCTCTATGTGCACCTGAAGAAAGGAATTCGTTATGTCTCGACAATGTTTGAATGTAGAGAAAGCCACATACTTGTACGACTGTATATAGAGATGAGCTTGTTGAATAATAAAACAGGTTTAATATTCAGGCAAGTCCAACTCGGCTTTCAGGAGAAGTTGGCTACAATATCGCACTTGTATACACAAGTGAACAGATCATCTCGAAGATGGCACAATAGGTTTGTTATTATTGGTGCATAGGCTTGGCCTGGAAATAAGAATCTGCACAAAAAACCTATTTCAAGGATCTGTGCTACACCCATCTCTCTCTCATTGTCACCACAAATACACACACCTACACATACTTGTATATATGTACTATCTGTCAGCGGTCGCGGAGAATACCGCACGTCATCATCATGCTCTAGGCGCAGTGGTATAGCCCGGTTCGAAGCCGGTATAGGGCCCTCTAGGCATGCACTGTTTAGGTTTACACCTGAATGCATCAAGCCTAAACAGGATCTAAACAAGTTAGCCAACATGTGCCAGAAAACGAGGGCAATTCTCTTCCTACAGAAACAGAAACAGAAAATATTTTAGATGTTCCTGTCGCAAGTGGTTCGTTTCACATCCACTGATGGCGCTACTGAAGCCGGAGAGGCGAGGACTGCTAGGGGTCTCTAAGGCCCCATAATGCGCTGCTTTCCTAGTCCGATTTGCCTATTTTTGCATAATTTCACTAAACTTCGTGTTTGATATTGCAATTGCCAAATTTTCTGAAAAAATGGCGAACAACAAATGAAGAACTATTTAACAGTATGACTATTCAAAACTAAAGAGAAGCTAAAGAAATAGTAGAGATAACAATAAACGGGTGAAAAATCCTGTGGAGACGTCTCTATTTTTTTTTTTCGGGTTTCAAATCCAGTTTTCAAGCTGTTAGTATTCCTTCAGGTGGTTGACCCTCAGCTGAAAACAAATTGTGCCTACCTAGATTTGAACCTAAATCATTACATGTCTCTAATTTTACGGGCATATAGCGTACCCATTGCGCTACCACGAGCGTTCTCTGGCGACGTCTTGGAGTCTTTATTTGGCGTGGAGTTTCCGACCTGTCGTCATAGCTCGCGCGAATTGCTCCTTCATTTCATTCTTGACACTCTTTACGTCATACGCAGCCGAACAGTAGATGAATGTTGCCAAAGGCAGCTTTTAGAAAGTCAATGTAGGACCATTTTCATATTTTTATATGCAATATATACACCATTCGTGCTGTACGGGGGGGGGGAGGGGTCAATACTGGATTTTTAGTGCGGCTAAATATAACCTGAGAAATAACCGGAGAGCTGTGAACTGGAGAACTTGCACGGAGAATTTCATTTAGTAGGGGCAAAATAATGCGGGGCCCGTTTCAAAGTTGGCCGGCGCGGGGCAACCCGCCGGACCTAGCGGAGCGAGTGGTAGCGGAGAGGGCAGGCACGCTGCTTACGGAGCGGCCATGTGACCCACGGCGCGCTAGTTGTGGTGGCAGCAGCAGCGACAGTGGTAGCACACGGTCAGCGAATAGCGCGAGAAACACCAGCCGAGCGCCAGCGAGCGCAACGCCGCCGCCGCCGCCGCCGCCGCTGCTGCTACTAAAGAAACATCGCCACCATCACGACGACAACGACCACGAGCACTACCATTATCAGCAACGACTACGACGGCTACAACAACAACTGTGAGCACCAGCAGCAGTCGGAGCACACTAACAACATCAGCCAGCTAAAGAGGCAAGCGAGCGGCTGGTTGCCAGTTGGTCAGCCAGTCGCCACTTAGAAGGCAGCAGCAGCAGCAGCAGCAGCAGCAGCAGCAGCAGCAGCAGCAGCAGCAGCAGTAGCAGCAGCAGCAGCAGCAGGAGGCAAACGAGATACGAAGAGTTACCATTGTCTATTTGTCTGCGTATCGGTCGCCCTATGACTCTGCTGTAGCAAACGTAGTAGTGAGTGTCTGCTTAACGGCAGTGCCGGACGTAAAACTCGAAACATTTATTTAGCAGTGAGTGTCTGTGTCTGATTGCATCCAGTGGCAGTGGCGGTATCAGTACTGGCATCGGTTGCAAATGTTTTTCTTGTGGCTGCCGCCATTGGCCCTAGCAACTGCAGTAGAGGCGATCATAGGCTAGCCGCCTGCCCCTTTCGTGGTCCATCCACTCCCCCTGCCTCGACCCCTCCCCTTTCCCCCTAGATTTAGGCTGGACTGCTCTCACTCGGTAGACTAGGGGCCAACCCACGGACCACCGCCTGCCTGTCCGACCCCCACCTGTCAGCCCGTCGCAGCCCCCGGCGCAGCCGGGCCTGCTACCACTGCTGCCTGTCTGCCCGCGCGCCCCAGCCCAGTGACCTACTTTGAGGGCTGACTGGCAGGCTCGGTCGCTCAGCGTGGCTGCTGACCGGGGCCGTCTTCGAGACTGCGCCATCGTCCGCCGAAACCACCGCTGTATATCTTTCTTTCTCTTTTCCGGTCCGTCTGTGCCGTACTGTGTCGTTGAGTCGATCGTCCGTGCTGCTGTGCTGTGTTTTGTTTTGCTGCATGTGGTACGGTGCGTGCCATTGCCGTCGCGGCCCTTTTCAACGCTTGCCCCGTGGGCTGTTGTGTTGTACCCGCCGTTGTCGCGGCCTCGCCAGTCGTAATAGCAACAACAACAGGAATAGCGCCAACATTTCGTCGACAACAACAATAGCAACAACGGCGACGTCAACAACAGCTACCATTATGAGCAGAGGTAGCAACAAAAGCAGTGACACTGCTTACTAGTGATAGCGTTACGGCGAGCAATAGTCACAACAACAACGACAGAATCATCCGGCAACAAGCTATCGCGGCCGCCTTCTGGCGCGGTGCTCGACACAGCGCAGCTACAACGACAACCAACAACCAGCGATAGAAGCAGCTTCGAAGGACGAAGCGGCTCCAAAGGCAGCAGCAGTAACGCTAGCAGTACTGCTACCACTGCGATAGTTGTTGAATAGCGGCAGCAGGAGCCAGAAAACGATAGCAGACTGTCCAACCAGGCGTCCATGTAGCGCTCTCTCTCGAGGGATCCGTCCGACAAATGTCCGTCGATTCCTCGACGAGGAGTCGAGACTGCGGGTCTGGAAGATTCTGACGGCAGTGACGACGGCGCCAACAGCTGCGGCGATCATCCTTCACGCCGGCGATTTCTGTGAACACTACTATAACTGCAGCGGGTTCCAACAGTTATACTACAGTAGCGCGACGATAACGCGAAACTGTGCGAAGTGACTGTGCGACGGCTATCTTGAGTGTGTTAAGTGGTAATCCAGTCCTCACGGCTCGCATATACTTGTGTTGTCAGATGTGTAGTGCTTTGTGGTAAAAGTCGTGCAAATTTAATTCATCGACAGAAGTTTGCACTGCTACGTATATTAGTTCGCTCGTCTAACGTGAAAGCTCTGTGCGCGTGCAAGTAGTGAGTGAACCCGACTGGAGTGCGGACTATGCTGGCTGTGGCCGGGGGCGAGCAGGCCAACTCGCCCGATTCCCTTATGCCCCCCCCCCACACCAATAATAGCAGTACTAATCAAAATAATAGCCTCGGAAGACAGGACCAACAAAAGTCAACAACGAATACTACTAGCACCACGACTGCTCCGACGACAACGACGACGCTCACGTTAAAAAACGGCGCCAGTTGTGATTCTGAGAAGACCAACTCGAGCACCGCGTCAGCCTCGCAAGGTAAGCGCACTGCCGGACTAACTAATCAACCCGCTGACAATCGCGCAGTCGCGCACCTCCATCACACGAGCGATATGGCTTTCATCTTTAACACATTACATCGCATGAACATCTTCTCCAATCAGTCTACTAGAGGTTGAAACCTTTTTGTTAGGAGCGATGTGGCTTCGATTACCAATGGTAGTGACCTGCTTGGCTAACCCATGTTCTGCATATACCTGTCGGATTACAAACTACAGAGGGTCCTCTGCGCACACTTTCAGCCCCGCTTATGACGAAGAGTCCGACAGTAGGTGTAATTCCAAGCGTATCGTAAGCACTATAGCCTTTTCTCCCCACGAGAGCAGCTGATAAAACGCGTTGCCCACCGCAGCAAACGCTAAACTGACCCCACTGCTTTAGGGGTTGGCAGCGGCACAGTTTAAGGAGATGCCCCATTATGGCAATACAGGAACGCGCGGGGGTGTGTTAATCTGAGCAGCGGGTTCGCATTTATGAGTGGCGACCATTTCGGATATCCGCCACGGTCGATGCAAAATCAAATTGACCAAAAGTAGTAGGGCCTACAAATTAGCCAATATTAAGCAAGTTTCCTCCGTTCGCCTGCTGACAGGGCTTGCACTTATGCCTGAGCACAGGATTAGCCTTGGTACTCAGTATAGTTGAGATAAGGATAAAACCATTTCGACAGGATTACTTGTTGCGCCAGCTAGAGCCATACAATTCAGGACGATTTCAAAAATCTACTGATAAATAAACTGGAGTATGGATAATATTCGTGTGGACACATCGAAACTAAGTAACGAGCCAATTCCAATCAGTGCTTCGGTTACTATAACTTATGTCCGGTTTGGCTGAAAATAATCAAAATTGTCCTAATTAGTACTGATTAGGATTAAAAAAGAAAACAAGTGGAACCGCTGCCTACAGGAGACTAGACTAGATCCTAATAATTCATCTCGGCCATTTGTATGATTGCTCGATTGAAATAACTTTTCAATATTTTTTTTGCATTTCTCTCCGCCATGGATTATTTAGCAGTGTTACCATCACTGAACCACAACATGAGTTTACTTCGGATCGTCATACCGAGTTCATGTGCTGCTTGTCACCCTGGTCTCGATTTATTGGCAATAGAAGATGACACGACCCAACAGAACAGCAAACCATTAATTGCGATATGGCTCAACAATACATAATAGTAGTAGTAGTAGAAACAACAGCAGCAGCAACAGCAGCGGCAACAACAGCAGCAGCAGCAACAACAGCAGCAGCAGCAGCAGCAGCAGCAGCGGCAGCAGGAACTGCTCTAATCATCAGCTTATTTATTCAAAGTAAGCTAAGCAAATGCATTATGTTCCATTTACAGAAGATGCGTTTCAAGCCTGTAAGTTAAAACTTCAATGAGTATTGCCTCACACATATATGCTATGTTTCTGAAAAAAAGAGCCCCACATTTGGACATCAGAGCCACTGGCGAGCCACGCGTTAACGATTACGCAAGCACGCTTTAAATGACGATGAAATAGAATTAGCAATGCGGAAGTTGTCTGAAACAAAGTAGTACAGATTACCTGGCACATATTAAGGTACAACAAAGAGAGATAAATGCGTGGGCTAGATATTGGCTAATTCTGGTAGTTTTACCTGGAATCGAGAAGCACTGTACGTCTTCCAAGTTTATTAAATATCAATTATTGTTAAAGATACAGATTTTGTGCGCTCATTTTTTTGGCTAGTTTTAATCTTACAATGAGTGTGCTGTTATTACTACGATCAGTATTGATACGGCCTTATGATTTGGAATACATCACAGCGTGAGGTAATAGGCTAGTCCGTGGTGTACTGACCGCCCGCCCGCTAACCTACTTTTCCTTACTGGTCGATAATCAACATCACCATTAGCAACATCATCCTGTTGCGTTACCACCATAACCACTGCTACAGCCACAGCGCTGGCCGCACTAAAAATGGCAATGTTGACGCGACCTAAGTTCGTTCTGCCAGCCGTCATCGAGTTCACTGCAATAATACTGGCGGATCCAGGGACTGACGGCCGGATAAACGGAACGAGGACTACAGGACAGTGTTATCGAGAGAGAACAAAGAATGATACGTGCACTAGGTCGCCACACAATACAGTACATAGTACCTATACGCGTTTATTTCATATCTTGCTAACTTTTTGCAGCTCTTATAATTTTACGAGGGTCTGTCATGTGCTCGATGCGCTGACACTCATGTTCTGATTAGTACAAGACAATTGTTGATCAGAGATTTCTGCATGTGTAAAATGAGCAATTCCAGCTTTGCTTTGTTTCGGCCTTCTCGCATTATTTTATCATTTTCAGTGTTGAAGTGGTAAATATACGCCACTAGGGACAGCAGCGGCAGGCATGTTAACTTCTTCACGATTTCTGCTGCCGACAGCGTCGTTTTCGTTGACGCCGATGACAGGAGCGGTTAGAGTAACAGCAGCAGTTGCTGTTGTCATTGGCAGCGTGGTCCTTGATTCGCTCATCTTACGAGAAATTATGGGCCATCTGTCGGAGCCATTTAACCATCTCTGACTTTGCTGTTGCCGTCGCCGATGGCAGCGACCGCTGTCAGGCTCTTTTGCCCCAACTTTGGCGACGACTTCAGGAGGCCCCATAACTGATTCGTCCGTTTGTTTCCCTGTCGAGCGCTCGACTCGATCCACTTCACTCGTTTAACCCGTTCACCGCTGCCGGCACAGCCCGACTGCAGATTCTACAAATCGGCTTTTATACCAACAACAGAGTCAGCCAAAGCGGTTGTCGTGCGCCGGATGGGAGGACGTCATATACAGTAGATAGATTAGGTAGGTAGGTAGGTAGGTAAATTGGTCAGCCTGTCAGTTGTTCGGTTCCGGAGTCGCTGGCTATTCTCCCGTCGCTAGCGTCGATCACGGCGGTAAAGAGGCGAAGCCCTCGATAAACCACGTAGGAAAAGTGTACTCTAGCGGGAGATCCCGATCGGGAGCGATGGAACCAGACGGGTTCGTCGCCTGACCCGTCAAGAGGACCAAGTGGCGCCGCCTATGAGGTGATATAGCGGCCAGTTCAGCGGGAACCTACGAAACGGTCCGATCATTGGCAAGACGCGCTGCTTCTCTCGGTGCCACAGACAGACAGACGGGCAATCACAACTAGTAGCAGTTAGTTGGAAGGCAACCGTGGCACCTTTTGTACGGGCTTAGTCACGAGTTGTAATCCATATCAGAATAATATATACTCCACTTTCATGCCTATATATATATATAAGTATTTAAGCAAACCACCAGCAGGGCTGCGCGAACAAGCCAGTCAATAGCCCTGGCTTGCCACAGGGCTGTCTGAGGAAACAACCACCTGTCTACTAACAATAGACACCATTGCCCAAATTAGCGCCGCTAGTTAAGATCGGGTTGATAAAAGGCGCTGTACCTATGCAAATGATGAGCACTTTCACTAAGGAAGCGTTTGATTCTCTAGGTAAAAGTTTTCTACTTTGAACACCTTGCTGTCAATGGCGAACACTAGAAGGTTTCAGATTCTTTCATCCACCTGGTTCCGACTCTCCGTTGAACATGCCGTTATCGACATGAGGTCACCGGTAGCGTAGAGGCTATAACTCTGTGCCTTACCAGCATTACCACCCCCATAGGCGGACCCTCCCCAGTTGTCTCTATCCGCGTATAAGATGGCCGGGCCGCAACAGGCGTATTATGAAAAATCAGTCGTTCTCTATTAGCTAATAGTCACCTCTTCACCCAGACTACTGTTGCTTTTGCTGCTAGCCCATGTTGGCTGACGGCCAGCCAAACGCTTGCCCCCTGCTGCTATTGAACTACACAGCAGCGGCTACATCATCATCATCGCCACACACGTCTTAGCAACAAGCGACGCTGGTTCACTCACAGATGCTGCGAATAGACGACAACGCGACAGTAGAGCGGTACAGCTCGTTCGCTTTCGTTCTTTCCTACTGCTGGCGGTGATGATGTTTGGTACCAACTGGTGGTGATGGTAGCTTTCAGTAATGGCAGCATCCTGTGGCTGGTGATGTTGTTGGTCCACTCCTATGCTGTCTGCTCGCGTTGCTGCCGATAGTAGGGTAGTAGATGCGGCGGAGTTTTCTGTGCTCACGCCGACTCTGCCACAGCCACTTTTTGCCCCGTTTGCTGCGCCAGCGGCCAAATGCCGGTTAACTAGTAGCAACAGCGGCGGCAGGTCTCGCCGCAGTGATGCGAGCATCACTACAACTATCGAGGAACAGCCGCGTGCTCTGGGCGCCTGCATTCGCTTGCCTACGATCAATGCTAGCAGCCTTTTATCTGAGCATCTCGCCCTACTGTTGACTGACTTTTCACAAGGCTGGTGTGGCTATCCTTAGCTGGAAAGATCTCTCGCAGTACCGAGAATACGCCTTACCCCTTAGAGTTTTTGAACAATATCAAGCAAATGAACTGGATTCTCAATTGAGATCGGCACGTTTTTCCTATAATGCTTCCCTCGCGATGGCTTCTTTCAGTTTAATCTGTAGGGCGGCTTATTTAGGCATTCACACATTTGTGAGCCACATTGTGCAGGGTCCCGCGTGTGTCATTCGATGCTCACATACTCGGCGGTGAGGTGAACGATGATCGGCACTGGTTTAAATCTGCAGCGAATTAAATAGCACTAAATATATGACAATAATAATAATAATTTATTCCATCTAGCCCGATTTCCTACAAGGTAGAACAGTAATAATAATTCAAATACTTTATTTGGATTATCCATGTATTTTGCTGTACCATTAACACGTTTCTACTAGTGGCTAGAGGCCTTGTTCGGTACGTGAGTCGTGTGCGGTTATTCTTTTCGTTTGTCGCTCTAGTTCTCAATACCGCCAGTATACTGGCTTTGTTTGACTAAACTCCTCTCGTAGCGTCTTCCAGCTTTTATTGCCCGGTCCTCGTACTTTTTCTGCAACTTATACCCCGTTTTGTGTATGTTGCCATTGATAAGTTGTTACTCGAACAGCCATAGGCAGGTTGTCTTGCGTTAGTTGTTGTTGTGTCGGTTAATGATGTGGACGATGATGATTGCTATGTCTGTCTATCGGTCTGTATGCTTGTTTCAAAACGTCACAACTCCTTTCTTCACCTTTGTGGGCACTGTGGTTGCGAGCGAAGAAAGGAAGGATCGAGTGAATCAGAAACTGTGGAGGGAGACGACGGCAACTGTGTTGCTATCGGCTCTTTCGACCTGTCGACGTCTCTGGTCTATCGAAAACCCAGACCACAACGATGACTATTTTCTATGGTTGCCTGCCTGTATAGGGCAACCGTTGCGACTTGCCCCAAAGTAGTAGTACTATGTAACTGCGCTAGCCGCACTATGCCAACAAACCGTCATTGCACTCACGGCGGGAGCAGCAGCAGCATCAGCATTATCGTCTGACGGCAACACTTGCAGCAGAAGCATACAGCCCACGGCCCGCACGGCACCCACAGCAGGGGCTGTAAAACGGCATAGGGGGGAACAGCTTTAACTCACTCACCCTCCGGCGGCTAGTGCGTGCGCTCTTTCACTGACAGCCGAACACATTGACAAAGCTACAGCAGAGTTCCAAAAAGGGCCAGTCGCGTATATATACATACATTTATGTGCACGTAGATTCATAGAAATATGCAAACACTCCCCTTTGCTCAGACTATCCAGGTAGGCACAAAGCGCGTCCCACCCAACCCGAAACAATAAGAACGGTTAGTTCATAGTTAAAGAAGCCAACGACGGCACCACTTAGTGGATAATCTAAGAATATACGCATATTGCTGACCTGCACGTGGAAAAAAATTCAGGGCGTTGCTAATAGTTTGTTCTACAAAATGTGTGATGTATATCATGCTATTTCAAACAACAGTTGCCCGAAAACAGGGTCGCTTAGTCGTAGTGTATCGGAGCTGGACATTTGATTTGAGCCTGGATAACAGCTACGAATGGAATACGAAACTTTGCCCCGCCTAATACATTTTACCTCGAATTGGCCAATTCTTTATTGTCACAGATGCGTTATACGAATTTTAGCAAGAAAAATATTACATTTTTATGAGGCACATAATGCCAAGGAAAGCCTCCTCGTTAATATTGATTACTGCAAATGCAGAAGTTTCTTACCGAAAGGCAGTTACAAGGGCAAACACGGCAGGTGAAATGAATAGTGTAGGTATTGTTAAGCCTGTGTGACGGAATCCGCCAGCAACAACGCCATCTGGTGTATTGATCATTAACTGATTATCACCTACCCATGGAGCACTTCGACGCAACTAATGCAAAAATATATGAATTGTATATTTAGGTTGACATAAAAGCTTATTCCTGGTTTTCACGACGGTCAGTATGCTTACAGAAACGCAAGAAAAAAATTACATTAGTGTGTTCTTTTATTTATTGCTCCAAAATAACTGGGATGTTATCTACCTATCGAAAAGCATGCGATTCCATAGAAAAAAAGAGAGTCGCACGTTTAAGTATGTGGAGGTTTCTAAATTAAATTATCGTTCCATATTTATTTAGTAAGTCAATGAACTTCCGATGCAAAAAACGTTCCGGTTTCTTTAAAACACAATATTAACAACATCTAATCATGTCGTAATACAGTTAAATTTTTCTTATAACCGTACGAATATTTTTTGTGCGTACACCTGGATCCAGTACGGGCTTTGCTTTTTTACAAATAATGTGTGACAAATGATGTAGTATGTGTCGTTATATATATATATATATATATATATATATATAATCTTTTTTGTTTACAGTAATGTATGCTTTGCATCATTATTTATTCGTTCACTATATCAGATGTGGCCCTAATGGCTACGTACTGGATAGCTTCATTTAAAAAGCCGTTTTGTTGCATAATTTTTGTCAGAGGTAGAATAAACGCTGCTACCCAAGTAGCACTAACGTTCAGCTCGACTAGGACCTGCGTGACTGGGTCGGTAAGTATAGAAAGAGTCGTGCGCGGTTTTGAGGTGGATCAAAATCAATTAGCTGATCCCAGAAGCGCGAAGAGGAAGCAAGCTCATTACAAAGAAGTTATTGAATTTTAATTATTTGTTGTTTTATAATAATTACCGGGCACTGTGGCAGCGGTAGAAAAGGATAATAGCCATTAAAGGTAGCTCACTCTAATATAAAACATATGCGACTGAGGCCGCCTTTTTCGGACAGGTAGAGAATATCGTAGCCGAGTTCTGTATCCAATAATACAGCGTGAGCTCCATAATTTAGAAGTGCGTAGAGATTACTATTATTTTCATTATAATAATAGAATAATAGAATTAGTGTACATAATAATAGAATTAGTGTACTACTATAACAGTCCACAATGCATATTTCTTAAGATTAAAAAATATTTTTGATGTCATAACTATCCTATTTGATTTGTTTCATGATTTTTTTTTAAGATAATTTCTAATCTAAAATACTAAGCAATTAGACTACGGCGGGCGAAAATCTGCTCAGGGGGTCTATTTATGAAAAAGCACCCATATACATTATTAACTAACTGGAGTAATGCTCACCATTTAGTAAAAGGGGGTATCTCTATCACCCAAATTATACAAAAGTATCTTACGTGAAAAAAAGAATCATTCTATTTTAGACATTCGAAGCGGTGTACAAAAACCAATTTATTGCAAATCACTCTAGTAAATACAAAAAATTGAGCACTGCACACTAAATTATTAATTTTCTTGTAAGCTACTAACTACCTCCTTACTCTTTAAATATTAGTGAGATAACTCGCCAGCGAATAAACTTATTTATTTACTGTTTTGGACTCGGCATTCCAGCATTCAATAGAGCAACTAACGGCGGCCTTGATTCAAGAAACAGAAACGAGGCCTGTAATCCTGAAGGTGCTGTAATGATGTTTCTGAGCTTATATATCAATGAAATACCTAGCTGCTTGATTTTATTGCGACAAAAACTGAATACCATCTTAGCGTAAGACGTTACCGATATTGTTATCTGTAGCGATAACGATAAAAAATCAAATTAGAACAGTGAAAAGAACTTCTGTTTGTAACGCCCGCATCCGTTATTGTGTCAAATTCCCATTTGAGAAGAAAAGCCGTGTGCCGAATTTGTTACACCTTTATTAACTTGTAAGTTCAAACATTATAATAATATATCATTGTACAAGGTGGTTACCAATTTGCAAATGGTAAGCGGCGACAACCAGTAAACAAGCAAGGCTCCACTAGAGACCCTTGTTGGTCCTCCGGTCGTAGAGACCCCTGTCGACCCCTTTTAGTACCACCCTCTTGAACACATTCCCTGCCCCCCCCCCCCCCCGCCCGGCGGGCGCATCCAGGCGTCAGTCGTCTCGTCCCGGGCCATTGGATCTAGGTCGGAGAACACTGCACCCTCCCGAATGACCAATTCAGTCTCCACGACAAGGCCCCTTTGATGGCCTAGTTTGCTACTTCACCACCCCACAACAGACCACCCGCATTCTCCTTGCCATGTCCGTTCTCTCTGGCGACGACGACTCTCTCCACAGAATAGAGGCTGGGTAGGTTCCTTGAAAGACCGCGGGTTTAAAGAGTGGGAGTGCCTGCCTTTGTTATACTAGAGGAAAGGATGCTGAGAGCCGCCGATGTGGGCGTCCGCGTGAAATTTCCGATAAGAAAGGCTCACTCATTCTGTCATTGTTTCCCCTCGTTTCCCTCCTCCTCTTGCACGTCACACCTCTCTCCCTTCAACTGCCCTATTCCCTTCGAATGATTCGTCTATCTTTTATTCCTGAATAGTTGTACTACCGGTACTAGGCCTGTGGTTGGATATCGTAGTCTTCCAGCTGAAGAACTACGCATAGGAGCGTGTCTCAGCCGGCAGTTGGTAATATGGAAAGGGCACCGCGTGCTAAAAATAGAGAGCTCATTGTATACACAGAAGGAACAATAGTTAAGATGCTTGGGCGTAATACAAAAAAGAAGGAAGCTCGTGGAACTGTGAAACCTCTATTGAAGCCTGGCCCGCAGCTTCGAATCGTTTCTCTTAGGAGCAGGGTTGCGCGGGCCAGGAATAAGAAACAACACCTAACCTAGTGGCATTAGTTATCATAAACTTATATAAAAAGTATCGCTAAACAATTTAACAGCGAGTTCCTCTAATTGGAATAGATAACATACACAATTTCTAGTAGTGACAGAGACTGACACTCTTTGCTAGCGGTTTTGGCTCTTTATTTACTCGGATACGTCACATGGCCGACGCATAGCGTAGTTATCTAGTATTCTCAACTAGTCCGAAGCATAGCTGTCAAATATGATAGGTCGACGGAGGTTGTCTGCTATGGAGAGAGCCATCTGTTTCGTGTATTGTACAGCAGCCATAGTCGAGAGCCTCTTTGAACCGATTCGGACTTCATTGTGAGCCTCTGGTTTGCTGAGTTCGACTGGTGACTGGCCAAGCAGGCACAGGGTTTCTTTCAGAAAAGCCTCCGACTAGTAGAGTAGGACCTCGAGGCCCTGTAACCAGGTTGGTTCTAAGTGAAACCACTAGGAACCGATGCTGTCTGTGAACTGTGGGTCTGAGAGTGCGTCCCGTCGAAGGCCGTATGTACAATAGAGGTGAAAGAGTGTGGGATCGTGAAGGCCTAATTTCGGACTAGAAATTCATCCACGATTCTTTAATAATACCCTTCATTCTACAGCTGCCGCGGGGGAGTATAAAGCCGAAAATTTAAAACAACTATCATTTTCAAATCAAATATTAAAAGACAGAGTAACGGTGACGTACACAACTACTACACAAATCCTGAATTAAGCGTTACATAAAAATGTAAATATAAGAGGTTGGATTACCTACTGCTCATTATTTAAGATAAGCTCGGCAGATCTCAAAACAAAATATTCCTTCGAGGTTTACGTCGAGTGCTGTATCGGAGAGTCCTAAGGGAAGCGTTCTTTACATAGTCTAAAGTGTTTGTGCTCAAAGAGACATAAAAACCTCACAACGTTTAGTGGAACTGTTTGAACACATTCCATTGCGCTTGTCGTCTTTCATTTAGCATATTGATTCGAATATCCCTCTTGGAAATAGTTTTTATTAGACCTTGCAGCTTTTCCAGTTTGCACAAACCGAAAACAGCGATATCGATTGTTTGACCACTCAGCAAGACGCACAACTATGGTAACATGACGAGTGGAGTCTGTAAGTTAAAGGTTCAGTTAATTTTACTATACTATACTGATGAAATAATGTCTATACAATAACACAATTTTTGAATGAGTGTGCTTGGGCTTTTATTGGTAGCGCTTGGCAGCAATGTTTTAATTTCATGTTCGTTCAAGTGGGTTCACGAATGCAAATGGTGGTAGTCCTTTGCCTTTCCGGCACACCGTATTTGTATAGTATTCTAAAACCCATTATGTTTACCGACATTTATGTTTTTGACTAGCGGATTGCCGGAACATAAGATTGTTATGAGGTGGATCACTAAAGGACCTTCGGCTGTCTAAAGTAATGCCAAATGGTCGTGCCAAACGCAAAGCTCGAAGCACTAAGATCTTCGAGTAGACTTACTTAGCTATGTTGGCTTTACCTATTCATATGATAACTAAACTGTTCTCGCTTTTATCAAGGTCGCAAGTAAGACAGTATAATCAGCGAGACCTTAATTCGGTCAGATTCAGCAGAGGGTGTGTTCAAGAACTCTCAGTGTTTTGGTGCCCTAAAGGCTAAAAGGTCGGTGCTGAATGGTGGGTGCCGATGATGATGGCCGTAGATGCAATGGACCTGTGCCTGGTCGCGGGAACTCTTTTGGAATCGGCGGAGGAGCAGTGGAGAAATTCTGGTCAAAGAGAAAAACAGGCGTCTAAAAGGGCTAACGTGAAAAGAAGTTAGCATATTCACATGTAGGTTGGCCTCGAGCAGAAGAAGGAACCAATAGGCTCTGAAGCTTCTCAGTTTCTATGCTGTTGAAAAAAAATTCGAAAATCCCGCCAAAAATTTACCATTTAGAAAACCAGTGCGACGACGAGCGATTGAAATTAACAGACGAACTTGATGTTACATTGTACTACATTTGATGTTGGTGAATATACTGGTTCGAACAGCCATTGGCTATATATAGGCGTTTGAAGATGAGCGACATGAAATGGCGCGCAAATTCGAAATCTGCTTAGCTTTGAATGCGCCAATGCCTACCATTAAAATCTACTACTTTCAATCGTCCCAACCTCCCGCCTATGCCATAGATGCCGCGACAGAAGAGCCGTGCTTAGTTCCCGTCTGGCAGTGCACAGTCGGCTAGTGGGTTACCGAAGGTTTAGCTCCTTCTTTGAATAGAACTGCTTTTTCTTTTTCTAGTTCACCCGACGGACTGACTTGTGTCTTCTGCTATTGACGTGGAGCTGCTTGAATCGAGACCTGAGGCCATTCAGCTGTTGAGAACTGGGTCAGAGGGAAACAGAATAACGAGGAAGAACGATGGAGCTCTCACAAGTTCGCGCAGCCTAGCCCTCACCACTTGCTGCCAACATGGCTGAGTTAGTTTTTTGAGTTGAGTAGCTGAAACTGATAGCAGCAACGGTCTCGGAGAAGGTAGCGGCGAAGGAAGCAACAACCTTGGAGGTGACCAGGACACGAGATCCCAGTTTGCGCGAGGATTAAAAATAGAAGAAAATCAATAGCAGGTAACCGCAAACAGGCGGCGCCTGCCTGCCTGCCTGCAGCATTACCAGTTCGAGTCACTTTCCTACTTTTTAACGAGAAAGAGCTCCGCATTTGACTCTCAATATATGCTGATATCTATGATTATTTATATTATGATGAGCGAACATCGATGTTGCTATCTATATCTACCTTTGCTAGCCACTATAGCTTTTTGCTTATAAAAATTATATTTACTGGTAATGTTGCAGTTATTGTATAGAGAGGTACCGGTATCTGATCGCTATATTAAATTCTTAATCATATCAAATTGAGAAAAACTTTTACATGACAATAATAATAATAATAACAACACCTTTTCTAATAAGAGGATTATTAATTAATTGTAGTTGAATAAAAAATTATACAGAAAACTATCAATTATCGAAATTTGGCGCTTAAGCCAAGCAAAACTAACATTCAATAGAAGTGTCTTCTTTATCTCGTTTAATCTGTCCAAAGGTGCATTATTATTGAATTGTCCCAGCTATTTGCACTGAGAATTTGATAGAGGAAAATTCCGGACACATACGTGTGTACATTTAGCTTTCTCTAGATATATCGAAGAACTTTATCACATTATTAAGTTTTTGCAGCGTAGAAACCGGTTAGAGACCATGCGTTATAGCAGCCCTGGACGCCAAACAAGAAGCATTTCGGTTTTAGGGTGCATAGCTGGCTGTCAGTACAGATCATGGGCACAGATACCTAAGACTTCTATTATAGAAATCGCTGAAGAAACATGTCTTCCATTTTAAACGTTTAGTCATCTCATTGTCGAGTAAAAACTGTAAGAAAAGACAGACCGACAGACTTCTGTTGATGTATCAAAGCAGCCATAGGCATTTGTTATCTCGAAGTTGCGACTGTAGCTGCAGGTGTTTAGTACTGCTTCTGTCAGCGGGCTACACACCTGCGTTTCTGTCACCGCTTGACGAGTCTTGTACGAAAATTTTTGCGAGGAGAAATTATCATTGTTTTTTTTTTATTAGCCATTTTACCATATTCTATGTGACGACATTTTATTAAAAAGCCCCTTGGCAAATTGGGCTACTACTGCCTTAATTCGACGGTGGCTGCCTTGTGATATCTCCTACAAGTTTTATTAAATGAATAATCGTACAAAAAAATAATAGTCGATATTTTATTTACAAACTCTTGCCTAACACGGCAAAGTACCAAAGTTGTACATCATCATGCAGATGGATAGTGCCTAAACAAAAGTTACAAAATTTATTTATTTATATATGCTTTGTATGATGATAAAAAAAAATATGAATACATTACGATTGAGGACAACAATCATTTAGATTCTATGAAATATTTATGAGATTCTTAGAATATATGAAATAGGCAGTCGTTGCTCCTGAATTGTCCTGCATACAGTTCTTGTTTGGCTTTAGTACTACTTCTACAAACTTGGTAGGTACACCAGAGCCATATAGAGAAACTGTTAGGCCTTTTGTTAGGTTTTTCTATTAGACCGTTGCCTTTAATTGGCTTGAAGTTAATTCAGTTTGTATTTACTTCAAATACTTCCACTATAGTTAGATAGATTTTTTTTTGACCACTTTAGGCAAAGACTTACGGCGCTGGGAACCAGCCGTCTGATGAAATAAATACCTAACAGCGCAGCCAGGCATAAGACTCGAAACATAGAGCCGACGACTTGTTACGAAAACTTCAATTGTAGTAACTATACTAACCATACCGATGCTTCCACTGTTTTTTTTGAAGAAACGAATTAAGCTACTAACTATATGTTTTTCATTACTCTTTTCTGGAGAGAGGTCTGTTTCACTTGCTCTGCATAAGAAGCTATTTCGTGTAGTTAAGGCGGTTCAACAATGAGATATTAATTATACGTCAAACTGTAGAACTGTAATTGCATCTCCTCTAAATTATTTTCTCATTGTGCATCTAAGTCATTGATGTAGAATCACGAAACAGTGAGAAATGTTACTGGCTACCATGCCAACCAACAGCCTAAGTTTTACGATTTAATGTGGAAACATGGCAAATAGCAGAAGAATGATCGTGTAAGTAAATTTTAAATACTGTCGATAAGGGGTTCATTTAAGCAAAAAGCAAAGCTTACCCATGATTTGGCCTTCTTAGCACAAGCCTCAGAAGTTTTCATGTTGAGGTGGTTTTAGATGTAAAAAATAATGACGATGATCCACAATGGCGTTGGAACCTGACTTGTGACGTGGGCCAAGGCCACTGGGAGTGCTATGGAAATTCTCACAAGGCGAAATAGAGACAGGAAGATAACCGAACGACATCCGGACCAGCAGGAACAAACGGAACAAGTGGACGAGCTCACCTGTGTGGGGGGCATCTATGTGTGTTGTCATAAAAGAGGCATATACAGAAATGAGTATTGGGGCGGTATTGGAGGCTGGAGCGACACTTTCTGGACATGCCAGTGTTCAGGATACTAGTCGTATTACTTCATCGTATCCCACAACAGTCTTCCACTGATCCTGAAGGGCTTCTAGAGGTACAATGGGATTACGTGGGCTGGGGCAGATATAAAACCTAGACTGGAGTTTAGCGCATTTTCTGTTCATTCCTGTCACACTACAGCACAGCTAATCCGATTATGACTATTACTCCTGTTGTTGTCACTTCTATTGCGTGCAGGGTATTCTAACCTAGGTAGCTGCCATGTCTCGAATGCGTCCCGTCTGCGTTGGATGGCATCAGGATGGGGAACTAACGGTGCTATACAGTGAACTCCATAAGCGGGTTGGGGATAGGGAAGGGGAACCTCGTAAAAAGCACTACGAGGTCTCGTCGATGAGACGGCACTTTCCATTGTGTGGAACGGTTTCCTGCCTCTTCCTCTTTTGCCCCTCTGTCTGCGCACAAGCCGTCGCCGCAGCTTTGTTCGTCCACCACATCTATCGACGGTGGCTTCCCAGTTCTTCGTTGCCTCAAACGTGTGCCTGTCTAGCCAGGAAGCGTATGCTTCCGTAGCCCAAACAGCCCACTAGTCCATCTACGCGTGCCCATGGCTCGGTCGTACGTCTATCTGTATTAAAGCCTGTTTGCTAGCGGGTCAAAATAGCAGTGTTGAATCTGGTCGCTTTTAACATTTGAGAGAAGTTGTAAAGATTTAAGCATGTAATATCGATATAGTCAATAGATCACAACAAATCGTGGCTGTTAGTTAACCGTTAGTAGATCGTAACTCATGCAAGGTCTATCAATTTCAAAAGTTTCTTTAAAATGTGTGTAAATATTCATCGGGTGTTATAGCAGCACAAAAACGTCGCTCAATTCAAAAAGAAACAAGTTACTTGGAAGTAACGCGTGTTATGCCTTCACCTGGTGTTTAATCTTGCGGTAATATAACCGAACGCATTTAATGAGTAGTTCCTCAATGACATAGCTGTAGTTAATCTAGGGGGCGCTCAAATACTATTCATATAGCAGTATCCATCTTACAGAGTAAGATGGATACGGCTATATCACTTACAGAGTAAGTGAACAAGGCGCCATAACCACCGACCGAGTTATAGTGTACAAAATACCCATACGAAATTAGCGTGCTTAGCGAAATTAGAAATTTTCTCTCAATTTGAATTTTAAACCAATATACACTGTCATTTAAATATATGTTTGCCATTGATTTGGTGGATTTCAGCATGATTGCCTTTACAAGCTGGATTCAAGTTCCAGGTATACTTTCTGTGTTATCATGGGATTTGCGTAGGGTGCATCATGCGAGATCAACGAGCTGGCCTACTTTTATCATTAGAAATAGCCCCTTTTTTAACTCTTTAACTTTTTAATTTTTTTAAGCGGGTTAGGTCGTTGTTTCTGACGTTACGGAGGTCGATGATGTCGTCGACGCGGTATGTTTATACGTCGCCTTCGTCTTAAGGTTTTGCTTGCACGCCATGGCAAAGCTCCACCGCGCTTGACCGAGTTCCAGCAAGCGAACGTTGCTTACCCCCTGCTCTTGTCCCCGATCCCCTACGATGGGTCTTCCGAATCGAGCCTCAGTCAGATATAGAACCCGTCACCAGTAGAATCCCTGCTCTGCCCTGTTCGGCCCAGTCAGTCAGCCGACTGCCCTTCAAGTCCCTATTTCCCCTGAACGGCCGAAAGTAGGACATGTTCTTGCCGAACGAGGCCCAGCTGCCGTGCGAGAGTCAACGAGCACCGCTGTGTCACCAGTTCAAGATCGCCACCATGAGGCGAAAGGACGGCCCGCGTTCGCAACGGAGGGCCCGTTGACGTCACGGTGACGTCATGCAGCAGCAGTAGCCCGCTGATTTGGACAGGGAGAGTGCGAGACAGATCGACAGGCGGGCCATGGGAAAGGACGTTCTAAGAAATAGGCAGAAGTGCACGACAGAGGCGACAGTCGGCGGAATCTGTAAATGGGTCATTGGGCTAAATAATTACTTGGAAGGAACCTATGGTCTGCGAAGAAGTGCCAAATCATTGCAGTTTCCTGCATAGCAGTAGCAGTTAGTAGAGAAAAATCCAAATAGTTTACTAATTGAAGCAACACAGTGACGTATAGAAGTTAATGCAGTCGTCGTCGGTATTTGGCACCGCAAGTTGTTCAGAACACTAGAATCCAGTATATCGATGTGATTCAGGCTTAAATGCGTCGCTTGTAAAAACATCCTAGTAAATGACCCGACTCGGTTCGAGCTTGAACGGTACATGTAAAAAAATAGTAGCTTTCTATACCTAATTTAAGAATGACATGTTCTTATTATCAAGTTGCAAAACAGTTCCCCCATAGATAGTAATTGTTTATTATTAAATATCTAATAAATAGTATATGATGCCGTGCGTAGCACCTTATCAGCAGCTGATTAAAGCTTTTCTGAGGGTATCGAAGTGGGGTAATCCGCAATGAATAATCAAAAAACATGTTAAAAACTTTCGCACAAATAGATCTGCTCGCCTGTTTGATCACCAATGTACTTTGCCGCCATCGCAATTCATAAATGCACCTATTGGTGTCTTCGATCGTCGCTAACACGCCATAGTCTAGAGGAAAGTTGTTCTTATAATATACTTCGGGCTGCTGCTGCTGCTGCTTAGATAATTATTTCACACCGTTATGCTGTGTATCATCTCTGGATTGTGTTTGTAACGAGCGTTAAACGATACTGGCTCAACAGTGAAGGTGTTACTTGACCTCGTAAGCCTGCTATAGTGTACGAGCAATTGTATTTTAATTAATATCATGTCACAGTACTCGATCGTCCTGCTGTCTACCGATAACGACGCAACACACGGTTCGCCCCTCGCGGCATTCGCAGCAATGGCGATTAGTTTTTCTAGGCAATATGCTTTACGTACCTACTGTTGTATCTAATAAAGGCGATTTGCTACAATGCAGT
This sequence comes from Varroa jacobsoni, assembly GCF_002532875.2. NCBI lineage: Eukaryota > Metazoa > Arthropoda > Arachnida > Mesostigmata > Varroidae > Varroa > Varroa jacobsoni. Next base: position 70,014 of record NW_019213306.1, on the reverse strand, counting down.
CCGGTGCATATTTTTCTTCAGTGTTACCAGCATTCCAAAGCAGCAAGGGCAAGGGCGGCAGCTGCCAAACCGGCAGCGGCGGTCGTCGGGTGGGTGAGCGCTAAACTCAGAGACTCAAAGACCGGTCGATCTTGTGGATGAGGAAACATCACTTGTGCTGTCAATTGGGCTTGGTTCCTAGAATGTGGAGGCCGGTAAGGATCGGTAGATAAAGTGAGAAAGTCGGAGTGACAGTGATCTGAAGGCGCATTTTGAATATTGTATTGCAAATTGGATCTTAGGCAAGATCAATTCGTCGGTCGTGCGTATAATTGCTAGAAAAATATCGGAAGTCTTAGAAATAGGTTTTTAAAATAGAGTACTAAAAAATATGCTGTAGTGTTTCAAGTATTGTTATGTTAATATATTATTTCTATGACGCAAAAGGAAGGATTTTTTTTTTGCGAAAAATGACCTAGTACATTTATCTAACTAACACTGCTTCAGTAAGCATGCACCTTTTGCTTAGAGAGATGCAAATAATATTTTTCAGTGCCCTTTTTGCATAATCGAAAGGTGCGGGTTTTTTTTTACGTAAAGCCACAAGGCCAACATTTTTCTGGGTGCTATAGGATACGTTGTCGCTCAGCTCATGGCCGGCAGCAAATTACTGTTTTATGAGATGAAAACTTAATTTATTGTCTATCCGTTATTAATTCGCTATCAAAAATAGCAATATAGGACGTGTGCATGTGAGTCGTCAGTCTATTCAGGATCTTGTTCACTCCTACCTCTTCATAGTCTATGCTGAGAACGTTGATGGCTATAAAAACAAAGTTTAGCGCGTTGCATCTGTTATGGCATTACGATTTTTTGATACAAAATGGCTTTCCTGTATGGAAACCGTATGGTATTGCCTGTATGGAAAACGAGAGAACAACTTAATCTGAATTAATACCGTTACGTGACGTCGACAAATACGGGCCCATTCGTACCGAGCCTCTGAAAGCCGTAATTGTGGCGAGCTCGATTTCCAAATAGTGCTTGAATGCTTTTTCTCTAATAAAGCTTAGCAACGCATTATTTTTTATATTACAAAATAAGCTTGTTACAGTGACCGACTCTGCGAACGAGCTGCTATGGCAATCCCGAGTTGACGTAGACTACTTTATTTTGAAAAACTTAAATTGTAAGCAAGCGGCAATAGGCAGGCGACGAAACAGCTAGCTATTAGTCACTGATGAGCGCCCAATTTTTCATAGCTGCCAGTTGTTCTTCAATTCGAATTTTGCCATCGTCGTTGTTGTCGTCGTGTGGCAGTGGCGGCGGCCGCGGCCAGTGCCGTTCCTCCCCTTCGGCGTCAGCCACCAGCAACTAGTCGCTGTTGTTCAGACCTTATGTTGGTTCATTCGTAGTTGATTGTGGTGGAATCTGCTGCCGTGCTCCTGGTGTGTGCGCCCTTTCCATGCTCGCCTTCTACGTCCTTCATGGCGCTGTACCGCAATGACGGTATTACGACATCACCCGACTATCCTTCAGCTATGGACGGCGATGTTGCGTATTTCAAAGTGGTTTTCCTTTGTTGCGCCATCCACACGGACCCCAGGCGCACTGGCTGTCTGACTGGCTCACTGACTTTCGATTGGTTGGCTGGCTGGCTGGCTTTGCTGCCTGCCATTTGGCTGCTTCTGTTGCCGCCTAGCTTGACTTCTCATCATGTGGTCAATTATTCTATGAAGCTCGGGATCGAGCTGACAGCGTAAGCCGCTACCTTTGCAGCCACAATAGTGAGTCCCTTCTTCCGGCGGGTTTCCGGCATCCTACGAAAGGTGGCGCCACTGTACCCCTGCGATGACGATTTGCTAGCTTTCTAATGCCGTCAACATCATGATCGCCACGACCGACCGATCGAACGAGACATGCACCCTTTCCTCCACCCTCAAACTGACCCATTTGCGGCGCTTCACGTGAGCAGTGTCACTATGGGCCCAAGGTCACTAGCTCTGTAGCCTATCTGTCAATTTGTCTATTCAATGGTTGTGTTCGTGCATGGCTAGATGTGTGTGTGTGTCCACAACAACATTTCAAACATAGACTGCTACTGACAGAATCATACACGAGCCAATTTACAGGTGGTCAACACCTCTACAGGTGGCCATTAAAGAGGCAAGATGAAGAAATTCTAGTAATAATGATAACGACAAAGTACGAAGCTCGCTGCTACTTAATTCTGACTGAACAAGCTGAGCATATAGCCATTTAACAATGTTACACACTAACATAGCGCGTAAGTGGATTGTATGACTGTCTACTTTCGTTGTGTATGTACAAAACCGAAGGCACCGTAACGGTGAATCTAGCATCTGTCCTGAAAGGTGAGCATGGCCTTTGCTGGCTACAATCATTCAACAGGACTGCATCGCGCGTCAATGGGAGTTTAGATCTATATTAAGCATTGCGCATTTATTCACAGCAAGTAAGTGCGGCTAAAACCAGTCCAAATCAATTATCTTCAAAACTAGAATAGGGAAATCGTCAATCAGTTACGACGAGTCCCGGTTACGAGCGTGTTTGCGTCCACGTATTGCTTGTTGTTCCATAAGTTGCTATCGATACGCTACTGTTTTTTTGTAGGAGAATCTTGAAGAGAATGCGCTAAAAGCGAATTGACGAGAAACCAATGGCAGACGCCAAACTCGACATATAATAAGCACTGCCAATTCGGCTTTCGTCGGTATCCGAAATGAAGATATTCCCCTTTGCGCTGAAGGGCGGACGCAAATCATCCGAGCAAGTTGACGAAGAAATTGGTAACGCTGCCAGCTAATACTTTCGTAGCTTCTTTTTAATAGTATACAGCATGCATTTTACTTTTAGTGTACTCCACTTTTTGCTTTTTTGATCTTCCCCGATTAAAATGACCCATAGCTGTCTACCTCTACGTAGTTTCGAATGGTGCTGGAGTCCCTTTGTACACTGCAACGGAAGCCGTGAAGTGCGCGTTTTCAATCTTGGCCAAATGCGTTCCTGCGGTCCTGTCTCATTGTTCTCTCTGGTTATTGCGGAAATCCCTATGAGTGTAACAGTCTACCGCCTCTGCTCATGTGCTATACCACCTTCTCCCCTCAGCAGAGGCTGATGTGTTAATTTAAACAATGTTATCTACATTTACATACGCCTGTTTTAGTTCAATTGATGAAAAACTACGAGTGCTTTCATAATATTTCATACTCTAGCTCCATGCACTGTACGTATGTGAAATTAGCATGCCATCATTTTATATCTGCTGACTATGGCAAGCGGTCTTGGTGGCAATGGCGCCCGAAGTAACATCAAACCGTTCATAGCAATCCCCATCAGCATAGGCACAATGCTACTGTTACTGCCGCTGGTGATGATGAAGTGTGGGCGACTCAGCGGCAATGACAGCGGCGATCTTGGACCTAGCGTTATTGTTGAACGTCATTCCTCTTCTTCTTTCAAGCTTTTTCATAGGATCTAACGAAAGCTGACAAGGTAAAAATTGGTGGCACCGCTATTGTTGGTTGACACTGAGAGTGCTGTGACTGGTACGAGTGGGGCTAGAATGTCAAACAAACATTAGATCCGCGTCGCTGATTTTCGTTACCAGCACAACTTGCCCGTCGTCAACATCACCAACCCCACTAACACATGACTTACCCCTCACAATTTCAGCAGCATCATCAGATAAATTGTCGCTATGCTATTACAGCGTTTGTGAACTGATGCTGATGATCGTGATGCCGCTGCTGACGGTGAAATCTGACTGACAGACCGACCGACCGACCGACCGACCGACCGACCGACCGCGACTGCTGAGCGGGGCGAGCCGCGTTGTAAAAGCTGCTGCTGTTGGGGTAATGATTATGATGATGGTGATGACGCTGCTGCTGCTGTTGTGGCAGTGTTTGTTGTTACGGCTGCCATCGCTGCTGCTGCTGCTGTTGTTAATGGTAATGCCTCTGTTGCGCTGATGCTGGTGATGGGATGTTGTCAGTGGGCCAAGGCCGACTTGCGACATCATCCATACCCCGGTCCCATAGATCCAACTACCGCCGTTGTTTCACTAGCAGAAGCGGCAATGTTTTTATTATTTAAATTCTGCTGCTGATGCGGCAGCAATTTCAATATAATTAGCTTCGCTATTCCTATCGCTATTAATACTAGCAGTATTTGGGGTCTGTATTGTAGTAACTGGCGATAACAAATCAGTACTTCTTCTAGCAAAAATAAATATGTGGGCTCTTATCGTTACCACCAGTTCATATGGATATTGCTACTATCATTGCTGATGTCGACTTCTGTAAAGTTAGCAAGCGCATGATTATGTTGGTGCTGGCGCGATCGCCAACGACAGTAACACAAAAAGATACTTGTCTTCATTTTAGGTTATACCTCTAGAACCGTCAGATTCGGATTGGGTATTTCTGCCTGTGTTGTCTGCGGTGTCTTTTACATTGCAGCTTCGTTTACCCTGAGAGTACTTAGATTCGCTGCGGTAACTCAACAGTGAGAGCGATTTCAGTGAATCAATTGTTTTTCTTCTGTCTACTGATTGGTAAATAACTTTTCTGTGTATTTTATCGAATGAGAAGAACTAAACAATATTTTGTAATGGCTCGCTCGTCAGTCAACCTTGGAAGCAAGCATGTAGTCAGTCATTCGCTTGCCGCGGGGCACTGCACCGGCAGGATAGGTAAGGCACGACCAAAACTGTGTTTCGCAATGTGTTTGACGTCTGCGAACCGGATGACAGGCCATAGAAGTGGCCTAGGTTCAAGCCTGGACGTGTACACCGGCACACAAAGTACTTGATCCTCCACTAAAAATCCAGACAGCAAGGCGATGAACATAGTCATTATGAACAACCCCGTTTTCGCTCAGCACCCTCAGCTTCCTTATGTTGAGCCCCCTTACCCCAATAAATCATCGAAGGGAATGAACAGCTGACAGTCAGCTATGGAGAAGGCTTTTTAGGTAATAAAATCAACTAAAACTTGCCTCTCCTCCAGCCAGGCTGAGGCTCAGAAGTTATTTCGAATTATTCAATGTTACTTTCCCATGGTATATACACCATCAATAAGGTGCCCCATTGAAAAAGGCACTATACATGTAAAGGAGATATAGTTATAACCGTGCATCATATCGGTTTGAATTACAGCGTATATTAAAGTATCTCCGAGTAAATTACGTTAAAATTCTATCTAGTAGCCTTCATTTAGGCCTCTAAATTATCTTCAATGCAGTTAAACGTATGTGACAAGACCTGATAGGGGAATCAGACAACTATAGTTCTATATAATATTTTGCACCTTACGTAAAGCGGACGAGAATTGTTGCAGGCCATCACACTGTTTGGCGTTTTTCGTATTTGTCTGCTACTGCGGGAAGATACTTCGCCTTCTCTATTGTACACTCATTGGTCTGCCACCTTTGGCCGCTGCTGATGCTAACGTCAGCCAGCCTTTTCGAGGAAAACGTCGCTATTTAAAAAAAATGTATTTAATAAGTTTTTATTTGAAGTTGTGACTCCATTTATTGTTGCGTCATGTATTCGTGCTACATGGTCTTTGTCTGCCTTCTGTTTTTTTCTTGTTAGACCAAATGGCAAACGTAGTGATACTATCAGTGGTCAGCTTATCACCGAACTCTGCTTCGACAGTATTTCGAAATTGTGCCATGAAAAATTTAATTATCCTCTCGATCTGTTTAATCATCGAAATTATGGGTAAATGTTTGAATGGCGTCGCTGTGCAATCACTAATAATACCATCAGTAACAGAGGATACTTAAGAAACAGCGCTTTTCGGAGTCAGTTGCTGTTACTGTTTGTCGGCGGCCCGCTTGTGGGGCTCCGGGCGGTTAAACGCTCCCGTGGAACGGAGCAGGGCGGGGGCGGGTGAGACAGAGAGAAAGAGCTAAGCCTGAGTTGTTACATCATGTCGTCATGGTGTCTCTTATTACTGTTCGTATGATGGCGATTACTGCTACAAACGAACGAACGAACGAACCGACTAACCGTTGTTGTATCAAAAATGGCGGCCCGAAAGAAGCGAAGCAGCCATATTCCTTCGTTTTCGAGTGTTGCTCGATTGCAAGCACCGAAATAACAAATGGTGTTGGTTATGCCGTCCAACAGTACTTTATAGACCTTTAGTTTCGTTAGTAAAACCGTTAGGTTGTTGATATCCGTAATGCGCGACGGTTACCGTATTTATTCAATAAACGATCAAACAGAGTGCGTATGCAGCGGCCGCATCGTGTGCGCATTGGGCCAGTTTACGCGACTCGGAGCCAAACACGAACCGTCTGGCCATCAGAGAACTGGGAGAAAGCACGACGGATAGTTAGGTGAGCTGAAAATGCTGGTGTGAACAGGGCGCATTCAGAGGCGAAGTTCGCATTTCCGGTTTTTACTGTTATTATTATGATTATTATTTTAGTTCTTGTTAGTTTTTAGTACTTTTACCTGTTTCTCATGGTTCGAGCGGGTTTCTTTTTCTGAAAGATGTGACGATTCCGCCAAAGTCGACCTTTGACGGCTGTCCCGGTTTCAACACTATGGCATAGTTACTGGCACGGGCCCGCGCTCCACCCCCAGCTAACTGGGTCACGAGTTGTTGTACTGCGGGTTTACTTCCACTTCTGCCGCTACGCTGTCGCGGCTGCTACTTCCACTAGTAAACAGTCTGTTCGGCAGCGACGGTCGGTCGTTCTCAATGTGGTAGCAACGACACTATAGGCAGCGGCAATTCGTGCTGTTTCTGCCGACCGGGCTAGTCAGTCAGCCGGCCGGCCGGCCGGCCTGCCGGCGGGCTGGCTGGCTGGCTGGGGGTTAGGTCGGCTCGAGAGAAAGAGGGATAAGCGGAGGGGGGAGGGGTGATAGGTGCTGCTCTTGCTTAACCAGCCTCCGCTACTGCTAGTACAGGTTGGTAGAAGCAGGAGAACGTATGTGAGTCAGTTGGGTTGTGATTCAGGTCGGAGGTACCAACAAGGTAGTTGTTCCTGTTGTTCTTCATATGTACGGGCAGCTTAGGTTAGGTCGCCGAAGGAAAGAAGCGAGCATGCGGTTGTAGCAGCAGCAGAAGTTGTACTGAGTGATAGCAACTGACGACGACGAAGACTGCCAGCAGGTTGAGGTGAAGGACACAGAGAGCGGCTCCCTAGAATCCTCTTTATTGACGCTATGGTAGAATCTGTATGACATTATGCTGCTGTATAATCAGTACGGCCGCCTTACAGACCCCTACTACTTCAATCAGCGCAAGTTCCTCATTACAACAAGCGTCGATGCTATTTCCAACAAAATCGCATTTAACGCACAAAATAACGTCAGCATAACCAACAGATAGAAGTAATCAAGCATTACAACCCGTTACACTTGTACTACTTATAAAGCTTTAAAATGTTACGGCCGGAAGCGTCGTAGAAGCAACGTGCTGGCACTCTTATGCTTAACATGGTGGGTACACGTGTGTTTGAGGTGACGGGTAGCTTAATGTTGCACGCCACATTTTCTGATTACAATACAAAGCTACGCACAACGTTTGACAAAGTTTGAAAATTTGGGTCGAACACTGAAAAACCCAACAGCAGCTGGTCTAATTGGTACAATAATCGGCATATGCTACAAGAATGTTTGAGGAAAGTACCTGTGTATGGGTGCACATTATGCTATTTTATATGTATTTTTGTACATTTCTGCACTGGTACGAGGCCTTATACACTGCTTTGTTTGGCTACGGCTAGAACCAGCTGAACGGGATAGAAACCCAATTTGAATGTATAACTTTGACTGCCAGCTTTACATGGTGATACACTAACGATTGGCGCTATAGATTTCGAAGGAAATGAAGGCCTTAAAAAAGAAGGCGCTAAAAGCGCTAACCCTTTACCTGCGATGTGCACATTTTGCTTTTGATCGATGTAAACAAGAGCAAGGGTCGAAAAGACTTTTTCCAAAATATATATATATACATATACGGGGGAACACAGAATTGTTATTGGGCCATTATGGTGCTACAATGGTTTAGTTCATTTAGTTGGTGTCCATTGGCAAAATTAATGACGTCCATCAGAAAAGCGTAAGGAAAGCTTGTTCCTCACAAGATGCTTGATTTTGCTAGCGGAGACTGTGTTACACGCATTTGACCGCGTCGCCCAGTGTTTACCCTTTATGCGTGCATTACACCCCTTTTCAAGTTTCGGAGAACGTCATTTATTGAAAAGTTTGTTGGCGCTCTTGTCATGTCTGCCAGCAAAAAAAAATTACGCATATAAACTGGTGGACATATTCTTGACTCGTATACGATTCGAAAAGTCACATCATTAATAACCCCCCCCTTTTTAGACGACAATCGGCGGCGGATCATCGGAAAATCATGAGCGGATTTCGTGTGAAAATAAAACCGCGTATCGTTAGCGATTTGGTGTATTTGTGCGGCAAAACTTCGTTGTTTCGTTAACCTCCGAAACTCTGAGACAATCAACTTTTTGTCATGAATCGACAAGTATCATGTTTCCAAGAAGTCGCTTTAGATCTTCTATGCTAGACGCGATGCCCGTTAACGGTAAAAGACGCTATAGGAGGCCAGCGACGACGGGACCGATTCACCTCGAAAAGAAGAAGCAGTCGAGGGCACGAGCAGGAGCGACAGCAGCAGCGATAGCCGCTGCAGTATGAGCATTAGCCCAGTTGTAGATGGGAGGCCACACCTCGTCCACAAGGGGGTTCAAAGGGAAACGTATGGGGGTAGCTAGAGAATTTCTGCCGGATGCTCGCCAACCAATGGGAATAGAGACTCAATTTTTAGCGCGGCTTTGAAGTGATTTTGAGGAGAAGTGAGAGCCGAAAGGGAAGGAAATAGACCAGCTGGAGCTTTGGATAAAATGTAGAAAAATTTTACTCAGCGCACTCCGCTCAGTTCGAGAATCGGACGGCAAGGATGAGGAGCTTATGGCTGGCCTGAGCATCATCGTGTCGCTCTTTAGCATTGCTTATTATAAAGCGACCGAAGTTTCTTAAGACCTCGCTGTATAGCAACAGCTTGCTTAAATAAGTTCCGCTCCCGGAAGTCCCTTTCGCCAACGGAGGCCCAACCAATTGAAGTGGGTTATGAAAACAATTCCTTGGATTGTAATGCAGCAAGCTACCATTCGACCACTGCTAATTTAGCGAAGTACGTTACTATCGGCGCATCAGTTGACTCAACCGTTACTTCGATCGATCGCTACTGGAGCAAATAACAGCGGTCTCGACCATGGCAACAGGCGGCATCTGGCTGATCATTTCTGCCCTATAAACATTAACACACGAGTGTGTACACAAGGTGCTTGACGCGACTAGATCAGGAAGTGTATTATATAAATGGATTTTTTACTTCCATAGCGTACGCACACACATCCTTAATCTTAGGCACCAGCTCGGGTACGGAGCTTACCGCCCTTTACGTACTCACAGGATCTATAAATCGTAGTTTTACCCATTTAGGCCACACCGAACATATGAAATAGCTGTCTTTATCGGAATAGATAGTCTACTATTATAAGCAAATTTACCTGGCCGTAACAAACAACAAAAGCGATTACCCCTATTACAGATAAAATTCTCGTTCTAGATCACACAGCTTTTCGTTGTTACGTCCCAGTGAAAGTGTCTGACAGGGCCGAACGTTGTTGGCTGTCTGATTTGTTTGATCAAGATATAGAACAAAGCAAGTTCACTTGACGGTTACAAAAATTAAATGTCTTTGTCGCCGATATTCTTTTAATATAGATTAATTATATTTTTGCGCATTTCTTTAAATCGGATATATTTAACTTCTGTCAAATATGATTTTAGTTAACCAATTCAAGTTCGGCACTCCAGTCATTAGTCTGAACTGGTCGCTTTATAAGAATATGAAAATAACATTAACCCTTCGTCGACCTTGTCTCCCCTCAAAGGTCTTTGTACTATGCAAAGTTGTAAGGCTGCACCTACCCCATTTCGCTGTTGGTGTTTTCGTTATGGTTATTCTATCGGTAATTAGGGCTTTCCATCAATTAGATAGACGGGCATTTCATGATCCTTATCGCAGCTCGAAGGACCTCATTTGCGTATAGGACAGCTACTATACAAGGTATTGTGAAATTTATCGAATTACATCCTAACCAATTAAAATTTTCTGTAGATACCTTAAAGGCGATGCTCTCCATCGATGTTGCTCTCTTTTGGCCTGCACTGCACGAAGCTATTCTCATGCAGTGACATTGGGAACAAGTGTGGTTGATTAAGGAAACCAATTTATCGTACATTTAAAGGCCGTATAATGCGTTTTCCAGTTGTGTACGGACAGATTAACGCTTGTTGTTCCAGATCAATTAAGACGAAATAATATCGGACGATCATACCGTGCGCCTTATTCCAGTAAGCATGCATAAAGTGTAAACTGGTACAGGTAGAACTCGCTTTGCCGGCGATGGCCATCTGTTTGACCTCAGTCCCGATGTAGAGCAGGTCGTATCGACCGATTCCGCCTGTTCGAGAAGCTTCGCCTGCAGAGGCGGCAGCAGCAGCAACAGCCGGAGATACAGCATATGAAGCCGTTTGACCCATTTCTGTAACATCATCTGCTTCTTCAGGATCTGAGACCCTCAAGACCTCGAAAGTCGTAAGCTCCGTAGAGCTGATCAAGCTTTGCATAAGACTCGATCAGGCGAGTAACTAGATGATAAGAAGTCTATTCGGCTGTCTGCTTCGGCCGACCCAGCGGACGCGGGGGGGGGGGGGGGTTGGGAAGACGATTCCGAACGGCTAGACGACTCAGAGACACTTGTTAGTAGATGCAGCCAATGCTGCTGGCGAATCTGGGTCATGCGGCTGGGACTCTGGAGAACCGAAGGCGGTACAGAAGTGTCAGCGGGGCCGCAAGGTTGCTGTACTTTCACACGTTTGTAATACGCCGCAACACACGTTTCCGCTATACTGCATAGAGTATGGATATTTTTTTCAATTTTGACAAGTGTTATTATATCCACAAAGAGCACTAGGAGTGATTTCGAGCGTTCTGGCTAAGAAATCGTATTTCTATTACCCGTCAACTGCTACCGATGGTCTTCTCTAATGCCCCGTTACCCTGTTGATTCACTCGAATAACACGATTTACGTGTAGAAGCAGGAAAGATCATTATTTCCTAGTCGAGGCCTATTTCTCTACACATTTCTTCCCTTCCATCCGTCGAATGTAGGTTCCATTCAAGAGCGCCATTATCATGAAACTGGTAGTGCTGATGCTACAAACATCTCAGCATGGAGCAGCATCACCAAATGAATTAAACGGAAGAATGGACCCACGAACGACTAAACAAAACAGAGTGATGCATTGGGAATGGAGTAAATAATGAAATGCAGACAATCAACCAACTATACAGCATATAGGCTCATGGATAATTGAGCAATAGTGACACCACTCGCCATTGGCTGAACCATAAAAGAAGAAAAAAAGTTTTTTCCTTTTCTTTTTATTGTAACAGCTGTTTTTGCCTGTGTCAAGCCATCTCGTCCGTTAATTGCTTTTTGCCCACGACGAAACTTAGCGTGTGTGTAACATGATAGAAAAAATTTAGCCATCAGTACCATTAGTTCATCCACAGACTTTTAAGCAGCGCGCGTCGCGGCAAGCCATAGCTAGCAGTCGAAGCGCACGCGAAAGTCAAGGAAGCCCCTGACACCACTGCTGCTGTTAAATGTTGTTATCAAAGCACGTCGTCCCCTTTTGTTGTTGTTGTTGTTAAGGTGGCAATTTTCGGCTGATATCGTGGTTATAGCAGGCGCAGCAGATATTGTTGTCGACGGCCAGTTTTCAGATTCCGTGCGGTACTTATTTAATGTCGATCGGGCCTGATTGTCTGCGGCTGTACTCGCCTCCCTGTCGTTTCGTCTAAGATACGTGTAAACCATTGTGCAGTGCTACCATCACAGTAGCTACAGCAGAAACAGTACTATTAAAGCTTGGAATACGGTGTTGCTTCATGGGCTCATGAAAAGCCGCTACTGTAGAGCAAGGTCATAGGCTGACTGGCTGGCCGACAAGCCCGCAGCTCACGCTTCGGACGCCTTCATACCGTTTCTCCTTTGCCACCCATGCTCCTTACTACTAGGGTTCTTGGAAAATCGTAACGTAGACGCGTCTGGCTTTAAAAATGCTGCCACAGACATACAAAACAACTTTAAACTAAGAGTCTTTCCTGGTCACTGGCAGAGCTATAATATGGCCTAAGGGGGTGGGTGGCTCTCGATCGCAGCATGCGCCTAGAAAACCGTCGTGACCAAGTATACGCGTTGAGTGTTGGCGAAAAAAAAACTAAGAGTTATATAACCAACATAATATTAAATATATAAACATTATTTTTTTATGTAGTATAAACATGCTAGAGATCGTTTATAACATACTTAAAGACGATACAGCACATTACTAAGCGTTGCACCATTTATTGGCGTCGCTCCACTCTGTCCGAAGTCGTCCGACAGGACGCGGAAGGTTCTGTGGGACGCCTCGTTTGTGATATGCATTTCTTCCTGCTTTGGATCTTCGTTGGCTGCCAGATGGAACTGTTGCAGCTAACTGAGCCCTTACATCGGTCATTCTCTTGTCCTTTAGGAAAGTGGCCTACTTCTCAGCACCTTTGGTAAACTTTACTTCCATTGAGTATTCCCCCATCGCGAAGCTCTGACTTCGAAAAAAAAAAAAAAAAAAAAAAAAGGACAGTGCATGTGATCAGGGCGGTTTGGCGTCACGGGCTAAATCTGCATTGATCCAAACACGTGTCCTCTCGTGTCGAGTGTTTAATTGTTACCAAGATCCAGCCTCCCCAACATCCGATAAAAGGCATGGATTTGAGAAAAAAAAAAAGTAATAAATTATGTGTTTTAGGTTGGTTTGCTGTATTCGACATTGATGATATTAATAATAACAGCGTGGAGGGGCAATGACGCTTTCTGCTTTGTCGTAGCGTTTGCCGATTCTAGTTCCATCATCATAGATTATTCGTCACTTTCAACAGGCTTTTTGTCTGCCTGCTTCTGTTGAAGTTGCTGCTTATCCCTGCCTTGTTGAAAATTAATTTTTCATTTTCCATACTCGATGTACGATTATCATCGTAGTACTTAAATGAAAAAAAAAACATTAAGTTGAGCTCTTTATATTGAAAGTCGTCATCTTTTTCCCCGCAGAGCTACATGTATAGTAGGAAAATAATAGCAACAAGACCAGTAAAAGTTCGATTTCGCTATAAACTGGTCGACCCTCAGTTGATTGTCACCTATTCTGGTTAAAGGAGTTTTATTGATTTAGGACCTTGCTTCCCTGTGACACCTGCACTAGCCTGTATCATCTTAGTGTTGCTTGGGTAGCTGCCGCATTATATGTACTCAAGCCCTCTTTCCAATAGAGCATACACGCCTTGACACCAATTCAGAAAGCCTCTCTTTATTTGAACACCCGTGCGTAATCGAATGATGCCAAGCAGGTACTGACATCTATCTATGAACTTGACCACCGGCGGCCGTTGCCATAATTATTAATTACGTAATACGGCAGTTACAGTGACCGCGGTAATGATAGAAGAGATATAGGCCCTAGGAGAACTCTTTCGTCTCTACCTGCTGCTTGCGGTGCAATGGACGGGCAAAACTAGCGCTCAGTATTCGACCGGACATGTTCATCCCACGCGTCCCAACCTAGACTTGAGTTCTCTTTTGCAAGCTCTAGAGGATACACACAACGTTAATATTTGAAGAAAAACAAAAGAGATTTTTTACAATTTTGCAATAGATTGTGATTGTTGCCGAAATTATCGAAAACTTATAAAGTTATTCATATGAATGCTGGAAACGGGATCAAACACAACGTGAAGCTATAAACAGCGCAGTAATCGGCAGAAACTGAAAATAGTTTTTTTTAACGGAGAAGCGGAGTTGTTGACTACGGATGACGCTAGCTCAATCCTATATACCGGAGCCAAAAATTTTGAGTAAGTCAACGGCCGACTTGAATCGCACTCTAGGCTATAGGTAAACGCGATACAGGTATTTTTTCAAAGACTTAGACAAAGGCCCTTTCTTTAAGCCTTTGAAATTTTGAGGTCAGCTATCTCTGAGGAAAACGAGATGAATACAGTGCAGTGACGGATCGATTGCATTGGGATAGTGGAACTATGGCCGTAATAGATCGCCATAATAGGATAAAGACACCAGGGTAAATTATTGCAGAATTACCATGATCGCATAGCTTCAAAGGGGTAATCGAACTAATTGACGGTATCTAAGCAGAACTGCAATTGTAGTTCTTGTTATGTTAGGGGTAAATCTGTGAAATTCGTACATATTAGAAGCTAATAAATAAGTTTAGGTAAACATTTCAATGGGGAACGGGAAACCGACCAAAAACAACATAAACTAGGGCCGACCAACTGCCACAGGATACCTGATAGTGCGTACCCTAAGATTGTTGATGGCATCATGAGTACAGAAAGAAGCTTACGAGCCGGTTGAATAATATCTACAGTAAACGAAGGACAAAATGAATGAGTGACGTAACAGTGAATGATTAATGACGAAGGACTAATTGCTTTTAACCATTCAATGACGAAATCGGTTGTGGAGACGTCAATGCGTTCAGCAATGAAAAAGATAATCAGGTGGATCAAATACGAGACTGTGTCGTCTTCAAGTAGAAACGTCTCTTATTATTATCATCACTATTTTTATTGGTTGGATAACACAGGAGGACTGCGGAATGAACGTTTCGTTGTAACTGCATATTATATTAAATATTCGTCCTATCGACATCGAGCGTAACTTACCGAACTTTAACCACAATCAGTTATTTCAGTTCGATCGAGATTCTAGTATGTCTATGTTCATATTACAACTGTGGCGGTAAAGCTGGTGGAAGTAAGTAGGAACTAACGTAACAAGAATGCTTCTCGTTTTTTCGCCAACTTATTTTGACGCAGTGGATCGTGGTACTTTGTATCTAGATTGATTAAAGACAAATTTAAACAACCGGGCTCGGCGCCGTCAAAAGCGCGTGAGACGGTCACTTGTGCGACAAGGCCTGCGCAGTGTTACCACGGTGCGGCTCCCTATTTCTGACGACTCCACGGGGACTGGCGTGCGTATATGTGCGATTGCGAGAGTCCGTAGACACACAGATACGCACACGCCAAAGCGTACTGTTTTCCATGGCGGCAGTGTACCTTCGTAGCTTGCTCGTTTCCACCGTCATTGTCTTCTTCGTTTACTTCACTAGAATGATGCTGACGATGGTGATAATGCACCTTGTCCTTTGGATCAGCTTTCATTTTTTCGGTCGATTCAGCGGTCCACTTGTGAACGCTGCTCAGCTGTCCATACCTGCTACATAGATCACACTCACGCGATCAACAAATAACGCGTTCATTGTCAGACATGGGGGAAAATGCGGCATTACTACGAGTGCCAGTGTTATGCCACAGCTGCGTTTCTATTTTTCGGCGGTGGATAGAGGGGCAGAAGAAACGACCTGATGAAGGGGAACTGCAAGCAGAACGAAAGCAGTCCGCAAATGGCGGCTTGGGGTACCATGTTTGGCTAACGCAGTGTTTTGTGCGAAAGCGCACTGTATCAAGTAAATAGCTGAAAAAAAGACGCTGACAATATGGCAGATCGCTCGACTGGCGTTCCGTTAACCGACTTATTGCTTGGAGCAATAAAGTGTTTACCATACCAACCTTAGACTACTGCTAGCTAGCAAAGTATTATTATTCTAATTCTACTAATGATATCTCGTTTTTCCATGAAAGAAAAAAAGAATAATGACTAGCTTTTAACACGAGACACAACCATTTTGACTGATAAAGGCCATAACGGAAAATGGAAAAGTAGCATTTCTATGTTACTAGTCGTGCAGTTTTGGTCGAAATAAGAGAAGATCCTACGTAAAAAAAAACCAGGTCTGAAAATCCATCGTTCTCTTTCATTTTCAAAGGCATTTTCAAAGTTCTGAGGAAAACTGTTATTCCGAAAGACAACGCAAACATTTTCTGTTAATGCCGAGTAGTAACCGCTTTCAAAAGACAATATAGCTAAGGATTATTAGCTGTTATAGCCATATGTTGATAGGTTTGAAGAACTTTGGAGAAATCAGGAGGTAATTTAGTGAATAATACGACGTTCTCGGAAATAATCGCGTTTAATAAAACGGACAAATAGTATACTTAGGTTTGCTTATAAGAAAATATCGATTCTAGCTAGAAAAGCAACAGTGTTTGTATGTGTGTAGATTCGTGTAAACGTTTCGATGTTTCGTATACGTGTGAGGGCGATCGCGTCAGCGTGATCGAAGTAACTGTTTTGCCGTTTGGCGTTTCAGTCTAGCGCTTCCAATGACGTCATTTTACCACAACGACGAACGCTTCATAATGGAACAAGCTAGCTAGAAGTTACCCGAGCAACCCGTAATGACCTCGGAGAGAAAATCCGGGCTGGCATTGTAACCAGCACGCCGTCAGACGTTTGGCTACAGCTGAATGGTCCTGCTGTGGGCTATGTTTATCTGCGCGACTGAGCAAGAAAGAAGAGCCTGATATAATGTATTCGATACGCTGATAAACTATATAGATAGATTATACTATTCTTTTGTCATAAGCCGCTGAACGTATGACACAACTAGCTCATGTCGGTATCATTGTTTGGGTTCTTTTCCTGTCACAGCGGAAAAATCAAAATCCCTACCTTTATATTGTATGAATCAGATTTTTGTTAACGATGACCTTGTTTCTTTGAACATACAACGCCGTCTCTCGATCACATAATGTCGTTCGCAAACCCCTTGGTTTGGTCACTTTTTGAAACTGTAGCTAATCTATATGCTAATATTGATTTTTGTCGGTTTTGGGCTACCCGTTGACCCGGGTAAACTTGCAATGGGAGCACTTTTAAAGCAATTTGGTTGGAAAGCAAGAAGTTTACGTGGACAGAAACAGTGCTTGCCGCGAACGCGGGCTGATGTTATTTTCTTTGCTTAATTCCTTTAAGCAATTGATATCATATATTGGGTAGTTCAGGATGAAATGCGAGGGGAACTAATCTCATCCTTTAAAATAGCGCTATTTTATAAAAAAAAATGTTTTTTTTGTATCAGTTTTTTTTTCATATTGTTATTGAGATGCAGTGTACTCTTGGAAATCTGAGGCCGTTCGGTCGGATACCGTCACTCGGACTTTTAGCAGACGAATCGCCGTGAACTACGACGAAAAAAATTCAAATGGCTTACAAATATGATTTCAGTTTTTGTATACAGAGGAGGAAACATTTCGCTCGCTGTATGACTGCTGACACTGTAATCAGTCTGAAGCTCCAGGCCGGGAACTTTAAATTTGATAATGAGTCACGTGGAATTCGCTGTGCGAAGGCTAATAATGGAGTCACGAGGGATGCCGATCCATCTCAAAGTGTGTGGCTGTTGCTACTCAGACTCCGTCTATGTCAAAAGATCCGTTTACCTCGAGCAAACCAAATTGAAAAGCTTAAAAAAAAAAAGAATAAATTGATGCTAATAGAATTAGATCTACTGTAAAAAATTAAGACGTAGGAACTCCACGTTATAATAACGGTGGATTCTTGCGTTCCGTTGTGACTTATGATGAAAAATGGATCTCCTACAATGATCGCAGGGGGACGCAGCTCAACAGAAGGAACATCAGCCTAGAGCAAACACGCAATTGTAACAGTTAACGGTGTCTGTTTGTCAGCCCAGTTGAAGTTTCACCCACTGCAGATTGATGAATCCTGACTCGCCGATTGCAGCTGAAGTATACTGTCAACAATTGAAGCAGGTGATGAATTATACTCGCATTAAGTAGCCAACGCTGATGAACAAAGGAAACCACTCTTACAGGACGGCAACATTCGACCTCACGCCATGAGAATCGTCATGGCAAGGATGCACTACTTACAACTGAAGGTTCTTTTTCATCTACAAAGCCCAAAGGGCATTACTTTCATAGCTCACCTCTTTTGTCTAAATCATAACAACTATATTGAAAAATATTTCAAAGCTCAAACTTGTTGAAATTCATTTTTGAAAAAATAAGAACTTCTTAAAATACGAACTACACTATAGGCTTTTGTAGCAGCGGAATAAATGAGCTATTTCCCAGATGGTAGGGGGTCGTACGTAATACCGATGCATACATCGGTCGAAAATAAAAGACTTGTGTTTGTTAAACAGGCTGTTAAGGTTAGAGTTTATTATTTGGCGTTTAATACTGAACAAGCTAGTAATATACACGATACGACATTTAGATCGAGACTTTTCCTTATGCCCTCCTTCCTTCTAAGCCTGTGTTTTTAATAAGGAAAAAAATTGAAAATTTTTGCCTCTGCTATAAGAACCAGCTTTGACGGTCACGTCTATTCAGGACAATCGGCAGCCGATAATATTATTTCTAAAGTGGTCATTAATTTCAGTAGTAAAAGCTTAGATATACTAAAAAAGGTCTTCTGGTCCATTTGATGACTGTTCAGGTCCTTTGAGTCTAAATCCTCTTGGGAATCTTTCGATTTGCCGTATTGGTGGATTTTCAATGTTTTTAGACACTGCATAAAAACCGGTCATTACATAGGCCGTCGTAGGTCAATAGATGATCTTCGCTCGAATTCCCCAACCGAGCCACTTTTCCTCACCGCAGTGAGTTCGTTGCTATGTTGCAGAAAGAATGAACTTTTCCGGCGCCTCTTTGCAATGAACAACCGTCCACCGAAGCCCAATTTTGGAGCTGTACATTATATATAAACATATATATATCGCCGTCGCCGTTAACACGGGAACTTTACACTGTTGGTACGTATAAAGCATCGAGTGGTGATTGCTGATATATATATATATATATATATATATATATATATATATATATATATAGCAATCACCGCTGCGAGTTAAAATACGACACATAAGGTCATTGAAAGAACCACAAAAACAAACACATTTAAATACTGCGTTCTACGATGCTCGTCATATATCAGCGACTTTGTTTTGGTATAATATACAAGTTTACTACTCGGAACAGTTCTCTAAAGTACGATTTGCTGTCTGGCTTTGCGTTTGTCGATGGTGGGCGGTGGATCATATAGGAAACAGGAAAACATACACACTCTAAATGGCCGAGTAAAGCAAATAATTAAAAAAGGACAGAACGTACGCAGTGGCTGTCACAATTATACAAGCGTTCAGCGTTATTAGAACTGTTCATAATGCGAGTGCTCAAGGCCGTTATTTCCATCAACGTACCTTGCAGCCTTAGGACACAGAAGCGTCAGTTCCGACATGACGTTTCGTTCAAACGAGTCGAGGGGGATGCAGGCTACATGCAGTACGACTGCTACCACCGTTTCATCTGTTGTTGGTCTATGCCATGATTGCGTGCGTGAAATACAAGCGGACGATAGATCCGCTGCATAACAAACAAACAAATTAGCCATAATAGCAGCTGGCTTGATTCTCTTCGAACTTCTCAGAGCCGTCAATCCTTACATAACCGTAACATACAATGTATGCCTCACATCACTGAGGAGTGCACGTGCACTTTATGCCAGTGGTGGTGGTCGTCATGATGAAACCGTCGTTTATGTCATTATACACACGGGGTAAACATTGTCGTCACAAAAAAATAACATTTCTCTCTCCAATCGGTCCACATTGATCCATACTTTTGAAGCCACTGGAGAGTCGTAGTGCTCAATGAATTACTAGTTAGATTCCATGTTGAGTCGCTTTTGATTGCATAGACCAAACTGATATGCTTGGTGCGTTGAGACCCTGAACTGAATCTCTGACATTCATAGTCGCCTCAACGTCTAACAATACATATATATAGAAGAAACGCCCCATATACAGACATATTGATAACCTACATTTGATCAAACTAAATACTATAGTTACGGCTTTAAACACAAAGACACAGCGTATCCTCGAGATGAATGGAATGAAGTAAGAGGCGCCATTTTATATAGTTCCACTTACTTCAAAGTTTAAAACTTACTTCATCAGCAAAAGATGGAATCAGCGCCGGTGACTTCATCCCTAAGTAACCGCTCGTATGCTTTTCAGATAACGACTAAAATTAAACACAAAGCTAAGTACTCCAGTAAACTTGTTACGATCTATTGTATTTATTATATGCTTTACAAGTTGCAGTAGTAACATGTACTTATTTGAACTTGGGTTATTGGTAACGATGTGTGAAACTTTTTGATGTGGAGGGCATTTGAACGTGATAAAAGCGATCCGACTCGTAGTATATGGTACTTCGGACTACCTGAATTGCTTTTAAAAAAATACTTTGTTTCTTATGAATGTTTCTCTGTTCGGGTGATAAGCGAGGTATAGGACGAACTTGATCTGAAGGAGCTGATTGGTTTTATCATCTCCTTGACACCTCTGTAGACCGCCTCACTTAGCTCTGTGACCACTGCTTTGTAACAAACGTCGACCTTATTGATGTTGTTACGGCTGCCATTTTTGAGGGGCACTTATGATATTCACGCATCCTGGCGGTGCACAGAGCTATAGTCTGTGGCTCTTGTACCTTCTGCGACCTTCTTTTTGCCTATTTCCTTCTTTCCTTCCCCTGCTATTATAATTGTTCTTTTTTACTGTGATTAAAACGTCTATAATAGCAGCAGTGGCAGTAACCGCGAAAACTGCCAGTGATGGTCGCGGAAGTGGAGGCGACGGACGAGACAATCTCTGCACTAGTGGACATCACCATGGCGACAACGACCACACGCCGCCTATGAGGGTCGCCGTCCTGACGATATTGCTGCCGCTGCGGCCGCTACCGCCAATATGGCCGCAACCATTGCCGGCAGTTGCACCACTTTGACCTTGCTTGGGCCTTTTAATACTACTGTCAAGAGTACGCGAGTGCCTATACATGCACTAACAGCCGCTACAAACATAGCAGCCACATCAGCCGCGCAAAACGATACCAATGCCACTACTATCATCATCATTATCATAAGCGGGGCAGCGACAGAGACTTGTTCTTGGCCTGGCCACTCGGCTGCCCTCGAACAGCTTTGGCTGATGTGGTTCGTTGGCGGAATGATATTTTCTACTCTGGGCTCCGAGCTGACCGACGACCAGTATTATTGCATCCTTTTTGCACGCGAGTGTCTCTCTTGGTCCCGCCACCACCGCCGTCGTCACCCTTGCGGTGATGGCGTCTCGGTCGTAATGCGTACTCACTCACTCATAGGGGCGTCATCGTCGTCGTGCAGGAACGGCTGCCATAGCAGCAATAGTTGTAGTAGTCGTAACGGTGGTGGCCGTAGAAGTAATGGCATGCCACTGGGTCACTGGGTCACGGTCTAACCTATTTAGAGAGACACACCACTGCGCCGTCGAGCCAGCCTGCTGACCGACTGGTGCGTTTGCTTGTTTGCCGCATGTCGCAGCCGCTTGCTTCGTTGCCCCACCACCTCTGCCACAGCTGCCGGGGCAACCCAACACGAAAAGCAGCAACAGCATGTACAACAAAAAGAGCACAAGCAACAATCACCGTGCTGCAACTATAATACAGAATATATATAAAAGAGAGTACAAATAAGCGACAAAACAGCACCTTGAGCCATCGTAAATCCCAGAAAACTTATTCGTTACTCGAAGACTCAAAACAGTCGTACATCTATTTACTTGTGTAAATAACTTTGAATAGCCTAAAGTGGTATCATGGCTTTGATTGTGATCACAGCCTTGGCGATACTGTGGAATAGCGGGGGCTGGGTCCGGAGCCTGCTAGTGACAAAATGGCACTCAGTGAGCATGAAGCGGGCAACAATCATGGGGAACTGTTACAGCGGCAAATTTTCTACCTCAATCAGCGGATCAATGTCCGTAGAGCAGTAAAACGGACACTATCAATGTCATGCCAGTTGTTTAAATCGCCGAATACCACGAGCGATGGCGGAAAGCATACCCACAAATATGAGGGCCCAAGAATCTTCATAGAATCAGTGAGATTTACTTTCGTATGGGTGCCGTGTGAACATAAATTACTAGACGACCCCTCTAAGTTATAGATTACTCATATACGATGCTGATGATACTACTGGCGAGCGCATTGCGGGATGTCGATTACGCGCTGACTCCAACAGGCTTTCTTTTATTTATATCATTTGCGAATGGTAATAAGGGCATATCCTATAAACTCTTGTGTCAATCATGGTGGGGCTGAAACAGTGTCACAAGGATTAGTCAACCGATCGTGGTTTACGGAGGACGCCATTTGATACAGGAATTGATTTTATGACGAGCGGGCAAAAGCATTTCGGAAAATCGGATTATGGCACAGCGTAGATACTCTTCCAGTGGTAGTAACTCAATGACCCTGCCCACTGCGATACTTTTATATTATGAATGCCAGTTTAAAAAGCGTAAATGTGTGGCAGTAGAATTATAAAGAAGCCATGCAACGTCGATATAAACTTCCGTCAATGACTCACTGATCTTAACCTAAATCAAGTTTCAATGTGAAGACAAAGTAAACGTATGGGTTCTGATCTAATTATATAAAGATATACTGTGATATAAGCTGGACATTAAAGACTATGTCTCTTCAAGCAGCATTTGTTACGTCGGGAATTTGGTGAGCGTTCTCCAATGGCTCATTCATTGTGTCCGTTCTGTTTGCCGTGTTTCGTTTGTGAGGAGTCCTATTTCGCCTGATGGCTCATATTTTGAATTTTACTGGTATATAGTATTATTCCGAGAACCTTTGATGATGAAAGCTCAGCTGCCTAAAGCAAGGCCAATTCGCCGTGTGCGTATAATTCGTGTTTGAACGCTCTTAATTAGCAGTTTTCTCACACAGAAGCAGCTGTATATGCCACTGCTGCAAGGGGCCGTTAGGCTTTATAGTGTTTCAGAACATATTTTCCAATAGATGTTCATCTCTTACTCAGTTACCATTAACTAGTTCTGAGCCAGGAAAACAATGAACGAGTGACTCATTGCTGAGTACGCATCTACATCACAGCTGCTGTATAATGAACTTATGATACATATGTGATTTGAGGTGTATAGGCTACTGCCACGTATAGGATTTGCAAACAGGATTCTGGCTGATAAATATTTCAGTTTATAGTTACAAAGCTTCAAATCCAGCGACAAACTGAATTTGCTATTGAATTACTATGAATTACGCTTGATCACAAGACATTTCCCTAGTAGTGAAATAGCTTTCTAGCAAAAAAATAGCTTCTCAGTGTATTGGTATCGATGTGAAATTATTGACAACCGAGTAGAAAGACGACTAGCAGAACTAGACGTTTGCATCGTTTTTAATGTCCCGCGTTTAACGAACGATACTGGCGGCACCATGTCTCAGATGTGTTACACATTCATGACGCGTAACGATATGCTGGGCAACGATAGTATAGCCCAACCGACCCAATGGTGATGACCTTGCCTGCACAGACCTTCTGCAATGTCCTCAAGCTTTCCCTCGCAGTTCATGCTGCTCCTGTCGCACTTTCGTCCGTTCAGCGTCGTTCATCGCTGATGCGTTCCGCTATGTCGGTGTTCCTCACGCCGGTGCAGCCATCACGACAACGACCGCCGGCACTTTTCACCGGAGTCATCGGCTTTTACGGCCGCTACACCAACTGCTAAACAGTAGGACACTCGCGATACGAACAGCAAACGTAAACGAAACACGGTGCCGTCGGTGAAGGACTGCATCAGTGTAAATTTATATTAACAGTACCAGCAGTACTATTATTTCGTAATATAGCACCACTCGAAGTAAATCAGCGTAGCTGACTCATGCTGTGGTACAGCAGATGCAACGAGCGTGGCAGAGACACCAGCATCAGCAGTTGTCGTAACCGTCGTAGCGGTAACAGCAGATGGCACGAAGATAGACACTGTCTGACGTGAATTCAGCATCAGAAGTTAAGCTAAACATCGTTAAGAATGATAATAGACGGAATGCGACATTTCGGAATTATGAACTGTTTCTTAAGCCAGCTTCCTCGGCAGCGTCGGTTGTCCAGGGTTGGAATGAACTTTAAAAGTACAACACGGACCTTACTGACATAACAAAGTCAGTAGGCGTACATAGCGACATTAGGTACATAGATAACGTTTTGATACAACTATCAGTTCAGCTGCAGTGATTCGACATCTGCTATAGCTTCGATGATTGTCTTTTCACCAGTGCTGCTCGACCGGTTTGCTACTGTCGTACCGCGTCACGAAAGTACCGCTCGCTCTTGCTTTGGCTAAGGCGGTATACGGATCGCTACTACTCGAACACCGACACGGCAACAGCAGCTGTAGCCGTACTTACCTCTGGCTGCTGATGCACACGGTCAGATAGACATCCACGACGCTGACGTCAATACGTGCTCGTGCAGCGGCAGTAGCCGTCAGCGTCCGTCCGTCCGTCCATCCATCCATGTGTTCGTAATGTCAGTATGGCTAGCTGCCGTTGCCTGTGAGTAGCAGCTGTATGTCGGCAGCCTGTCTGGCTGTGCGCGTGCGTGTGAGTTTGCATCTGGGTGCGCGCGTGAGCCGGCTGCAGTCCAGCCCCGAACTGTGTCAAGGTTGCCCTCTAGCTGCGGCAGCAGTCAAAAGACAGTCCGCTTGGCTACAGCTTACCTCCTGTTCGCTCGGTGGTGCCGTTGTCACCGCTAGTCGTGGCAATGGCGGTGTTATGAACCAGCTGGCTGCCGTTGTTGACGGTGGCGACAAGCAAGAAAGCCAACCAGCGAACGTTGCTGCTGCTTTTGTCGCTGTCATCGTAGAATTGGGGTAGCGCCAGTTGCAGCCGTCACAGCAGACCGATTCGGACTCTTTTTACGTGGGTCTTAGTTATCCACAATAGCCAATAGTAACAGCAACAGTAACGGCAATGAGTAATTATTGCTAGTGCTTATCAGCACAGAGAGAGAGTCATGTCGCTCCAATTGAACAGTGCTCGCTATGGGCTATCGCAGGCTAGAACTGATCGATCCGACTAGTAAACATGTGCTCGATAGATGATCGTTAACAGCAGCAGCAGCAGCAACAAAAGCCGGCAAACGGCACATTTCTGCGTCAATCTTGCCCCTGCGGACTCTGTAAAACCCGTCATGAGATAATTGCTTCTTTTATCTTGTCGATCCTCAAACTTGTGGGCCTGATTCGAAAGATTGAATCTGTTTACTATAAGCAATCTTAAAAGCTATAAAAAACTATTTTAGACTGGCTGTTTTCCTCGTATAAGCGATAATAATATGTTTCTGCGCTCAGCTGATGACACTCTCCGAGCACGGCTTTGGTTATATGTCTATCCATATGGTTAATCTCTACTTGACCGTGTTTTTATTTGTAGCCACACAGAAACGATTATCAATTGTCCTTTGAACTATATATATATAATCAGTATATCAGTAGCAAAGAATAACAATATCTTCATCAATTAACGAGGGGTATCATTCGGTCTAGAGCACATAACGTTCCATTCAGAAAGTAACAGGCTTAAAATATTCGCCATAGCAACCTCTCGACTACTTATTTTCTCTTACTGTGCGATTACACGCGATCTCTAACATTTTGCCGGCGGGCACGCTTCATACAGACGACGACAAACGTCGCTCGGGGGTGAATAACATGTTTTTTAATACAGAAAGCGCGTGGGTAAAATGAACGTCAGTGAGAGAGCTCTAATCCTTGCCACTGCAAGAACCAAGCAGACTGGTCGACGCGCAGACAAAACTAACTTAATACACTAACTAATGGTAAAAGTTTCACTTATGCTTCTTGTATTTTTAAAAGGTTAAAAGCCACGTGTATATTAAAAGGTCACACCATTACTATTAGGCATCACGGCTTTTGTAGGAGTTTGAATAATAATTAAAAAATGTTTGCGTCTTCCTAATGTATTTTCTTGTCTTGATGCGGCGATCTTTGCCAATATAAACGCAGTTTGAAAAACCATCGAATGCTGGGGCATTTTGACAAGGAAAAATTAGCAGTCAGTTGGAGAACGGTACAGATACACTTGATAAGAGGCTCGTTTCCTTATTGGCCTTATACGTAAGGTATACCAATTCAAATCTTGTCTCGAATTTGAGGAAGTGACACCCATACGCTCATGTTGCACTGTCGTGTAGTCATCGATTGTAAAAGGTCGTGCTGGTAACGGTGTACAGGATAGAAATATGCATGTCGGTTAATTTGGCATTTTTGGTTGTTTACTTTCTTAGAGATGAGTCGGGATACAAACGTACCTCTAAGGTGCCATACTTTCAAGCCCGTATCCCGTAACCACGTTATTAGAGCCAGAAATTTCTGGTTTTACAGCAAGCACTGCACACCTGTCTGCCCGCAACGTTAGCAGTTTTAATAAAAAAAAAAAAAAAAAAAAAAAAAAAAGATGTATTCTAATAGGTTACGTACGACGTTATATTTAGATATAGCAGTATTAAATTTAATGAAATCTGTGCAGTGGTTTGATAGTCAGGCAGCATTTAAATTGTTGGTCGGGTTAGTGTTACGGGAGCCTCTAGCTGGTCGTAGTTTTGCCGGCACCAACGAACCGGGCAAGTCAAGGTCTTGTTTCTGGCCGGACCATTACCCGGTTGGGCTCGCGTTACTGTTGGTCGAGCTGCCCCCAGCCCCATAGACTCTTCCAGAGGGCCCGAATCGAAACGGGCGTCGTATTCCAGTCGGCTGGTTGGTCGATGTTTTAGTAGAGTAGGAGTCGAACGACGCATATCTTAGTTTGAACTAATGTAGGCAGATCTGTGGGTCAGCGGTGACGGCTAGCAGCAGAACCAGCGGTGATGGTTGAGCAGATGATCATGGTGATGAAGGGGGTTATCTTTAGTGTTGTCTGGGATGCATCTTCACTCGGGCCGCTTCTGTCGTTTGGACAGTTCCAACGTTGTCCAAGCTAATGTGGAGGCGATGTTGTCCTTGAACGACAAAGCTTTGGCCCGCGAGTATCTCCTGTAGCGTAACATAACGAAGTCCCATATAGTGACAATGCAGAGCAGTTAGCTAGCAACGGTTGAACGGAGCAGGGCCACTCAAGCAGTTGGCTGCCGCAGTAATAGTAATAACTGTTTCGTTTGTTTGTCCATATAAATAGATGGATGGATAGATAGAACCAGCACAAAGAGACTCCACAGCTCTACATATCGACAACGGCACACAGAAATAGCTCAGACAGTTCATTCTGCCGCTGAAGACCGATATCTTCAAGTGTAATCCACCATTGTCCATGCGGTTTTTACCAACTTCTGAGTTCAGGACAAAAGCCTTTTACCAAACACGCGCACCTTAGGCTTGAACAAAAGCTATACGTAGCTGTATGTGGTCGGCTAGTCAGAAAACTGAATCTTGCGAGTAAAAATACTATAACATTTACGCTAGAGCAGGAAAGGGGTGACGGGTGCAACCGTTGCGATCGCTGGGACCCTGCTTTACACTTAGATTATGTTTAGATAGCTCTTATTCCGGGCGTGTGAGGTACCAAAGAAATGCGGCTAACATCGGGTACCGATCTTGCCTACCGGTGAGGCTTCTAATAGTGGTGTTCGATGTATCGTCATCAGTAAGTGGCTACTTAGCATACATCCATATGAAGCAAAAGGTCCCATTTGACAAATATAAACTCGTGTCGAATACATGTATGACACTGGACGGATCTCGATTCCAAGAGCAATTGAGGTGCGTCAGGCTGATGTTTATGTGTTGTGAGTGATCATGATACGCATTCGAGGAGCCGGACGACAACTGCAGCTGTTGTCTCAGTTACGGCGTCTGCTGGGGCCGGCTGCTGTGATATCGTGTTTTGAGATGCCTTCCCGCCCTCCAGCAAGAGTGCCCGCATATATAATCTCTTTAGCATCTATCTATCTACCTATTGCTTTCTTGTCTGTAGCTCTAATACACTCAATCACACCTTGACCCAGAGAACGTCGAGGCGCTCTCCGCCTTAGCTGGTTCCTCGCCTCGACCTTCTCGTCTCCACGCGCAACCAGCTGCATTGATTTGAGCCTGCAAGCGGTGACAAAGCCGGTAAAGACCCCGAAGCACTGTCGACTGTAGTATCAGTAACGATAGGTCCTCCTTTCTTCCGACCGATTGACGACTATTCTATGACTGCTTGTCTGTAATCTGGTTGCCATTGTCCTTCTCCCTTAAACGACTCTGTGACGATGCCCGTAACGAGGCTAGTAGCAGGACCGGTGGTGCCAGCATTGCTAACCACCCGCGGCGGCATTGGCGAGATCACTGCTATGCTGACGTCCTCGGCCCAGTCTACGTTGAGATGGCTTTCTCCGGTACGGCAATGCAGCTGCAATGATGACGGCTACTGGTAGCCGTACCGCCAAGCGCTCACTTGTCGGTGACGACTGCTTCTCGGTCGTTTCTGCCTCTCTCGGCTGACCAACTGGCTCTCTCTGTGCCTAGGTCAAGGACATTCGCGCCCGCGCGCGCCACATTGAGCCACTATTGCGACCGCCACCATAACTGCAGCCGCCGTCGTCCCCGTAATACTAGCCTTAGAGCTAGCAGCTAGCGTGACATTCGCAGACATGGAGACACGCTCGCAATAGGATCAACAGCACGAGGAAGAAGCGGTGATGTGAAGTGGTGACGTGAAGCGGCGATGGTGGGTGTCTTCCTCACGGGTTTGCCCGCGTCCAATCCTCTCTGACACACACTTCCTTGAAGCGTCGCTTCATTTCCGTATTGTCTTACGTCGCAGACGGTCTCCACTTCAGCTTTTACTTTTTTGTTGTCAGTCTCCAAAAGTTTATTGCCGCCAATTGTACCGTGCACGGCGCGCCTATCGTCATTTGCGCGAACTGGTAACAAATCTCATTTCCTTGTGTTGTTCCATTTTTCTCCCTCCCTTACTCGTGCCCCATTCAGTCGTCTGCCGTCGTCCTCGTCCTGTGTCTCATACTTTTTGGTTCCTTGTTCTTTCGTATTTTTTTTTTACTTTGTATGTGGCCCATAGCTGGTGCAGCATCATTTGTGGCTGTAGTCTCTGAGCCACCATTCTGACTGCTGCCACTTCTTCAGCAGTTAACGACCCTCTCCCACGATTCCGCTCTCTCCGGGCCCGTGGGTCCTCTCCGACCTTGGCCCAGTTTGTGGCCCTTCGTGATGTTGCGGCTGTGTAACCGCCTGCACGCTGCTACGTTGTGGGATGTCTACGGCCGCTGCTGCTGTTGCTGCCGCTGGCTCCCGCTATAGTGGAAACCAGCCGTTGTTGCTCTGGCTCGCGATGCTGGTGCTGTTCCGAGCGGGTGCTTACATCACGTTTTAGGGTAGAAATGACGGTAGCACCGGCAGCGGCTGCGACAGCGGCTGTTGGTCCTCCTCCTCGCGGCGGCATCGTCATCGTCGTCGTCGTTCTCGTTGTCGTCGTCGCTCGACCCTTTCCCGAGCGCTTTCTCTCTCCTTCGCGCAATGTCCGGGCGCGCGAGGCGGGCCGCGAGCAAGCAAGCATGCATGCGCTTGCAGAAGTGCCTGGATACCCGTAGCGAGCGCCACGCCGTCTGTTGTTGCCACCATTTCTAGTACTGCTACTTTTATCATATATCACTATCACCACTCGTACAACGAAAGCTGCCATTGCTACTCTGATTTGACTGAGTCAGTTCCTTCGACTGCCATTATTACTGCGACAGCAACTTCTTCTGTTGTTGTCGTTACTGCCCATTCTACCTAAATACTCAGTTGTTATATCGTCGTCACTGATACTACGAATACTGTAGTACCGACGGTGGAGAGCAGCTACTATCTGTCTATACGTCTGCTCGCTCATCGAAGTATCTCGTGCTATTTCTATTCAGCGACAATTGAACTAGAGAGAGCTTGCTCGCGCAGTGCTGTCAACTCACGCTAATCTGCCGTCCTGATGGTTATCGGCAGCCACATGAAACTGCCCTCAGCAAAAAGGGCCTACACCCAAAAAGGGTTTATGGCTTGTTGGATGCAATGAACGACCACAATGTGTAGTGTGCCTATTCCTGTCGTAGACTACCCTTATGGCTGACATTGATCGTAACGTCGTCAAAAGATCGTTCTACTAAGAGGACCTTTATGAAACGAAAGTTAAATACGGAAATCTAAAATGTCTTTCTTGTTGCCTGCCAGCTCGACGCGCGACGGCTCAACTACGGCGACTAAGTGTACCTGATTTTTCAAGTAAATCAAAAAGTGGAATTATAACAGTTATTAATTGATCGACGATCAGTCGATCGATCATATATACATCCATTATTACTTCACCCATTCCATTTCCCTTCGAGGAGAAACGAATAAGCAAGCTAATCATCTAGCAACTTC
The DNA here is from genome assembly GCF_002532875.2 of Varroa jacobsoni. Lineage (NCBI taxonomy): Eukaryota > Metazoa > Arthropoda > Arachnida > Mesostigmata > Varroidae > Varroa > Varroa jacobsoni. The sequence continues at coordinate 39,634 of NW_019213306.1, read as the reverse complement.
CTACGCATCTGTCCATCAATCAAGTTGCCTGTTGTCATCAGTCTTCAGTGGTGGTTAGTTGTCGTTTCTTCCTTCGCCGGCAATATAACTAGCTAAGTTAATCGACGACAGTGTCCCTCTCCTGTGTCTTGCGGTCCGCAAGAAACAACACAAATCGCAACTTTCATCCGATACGGTGACAATACGAACGAAACGATCCACAAAAACCCCTATTACTGCTACGTACAGCCCCATACGAGCTAACAGCGCCGTGTGTGTGTGTGTGCGTGTGTTGTGCGTTTTGTGTTTTCGCAGTCACGTGGGACACGTGTCTATTAGTCTGAGTGTTTTAGCTGTATCTCACGAGACGTAGATGCGGCAACTGTGACAAGCCTGGTGACTGCCTCTATTCGGATTACGTGAACTTATGTGGTTCTTCCCTAAACCTCGTCATTCCCATCACCCTCATCAACAACAACAACGACCGCCACCACCACGACGACGACGACGACGACAACAACAAGAGCAATTGACAAGCGTGCTACTAAGTCTTATCACACGTTTGTCGGCAAAACAAAGTTATTCCTATCCTCCTCCTCATCATCATTATCCTTATCATCCACATCAACATCATTAATCAAATTAGACGTTGCCAAACAACTATACATAGTCGTCTCGTAGTGCTATCGGCTTCATAGTGCTCTACCATCACTACACTGCCGTGTGTCCGTGTGTCTGTGTGTGACGTGTAATTGTTGTTTTTCTGCTTCTGCGAAGGAGCAGGTCGCTTTTGTATTTCCTCAATATTTACAATTGCTTCGACACTGGACTATCTGAGCGCGCCCCTAGTGGCGACCCCAGCCATTACAATGGCGTCATTCATGGATAATTTTTACTTTCCCACAGGGCCGAACCAGTACAGTGCGGATACGTATCAGCCTCCGGTCAACGTGATGGCAGTCAGTGGAGTTGCAGGGGTTACTGGTGTGTCAGTGGCACCGCCCCCTGGTGCCGTTGTTGGCCACGCTAATCCCTCCCTCGAACTTGCGGTCATTTCTCCGACCAACTCGGCCGCACTCGTCACCTCGGCGGATTCCAAGGAGGGCATCGAGGAACTGTGCCCAGTCTGTGGTGATAAAGTGTCTGGCTACCACTATGGCCTACTTACGTGTGAATCCTGCAAAGGCTTCTTCAAGAGGACGGTTCAGAACAAAAAGGTCTACACATGCGTGGCTGACAGATCGTGCCACATCGACAAGTCACAGAGGAAAAGATGCCCCTTCTGTCGCTTCCAGAAGTGCCTCGACGTCGGGATGAAACTCGAAGGTGAGTACCCACTGATAATTAACTTCGCTTTTTTCCTCTTTCTATAACTATATTAACTGTATACTAAGCTTAAGATGTAATCAAGTTATACTGCTAATATATATATGTATATATATGTAAGTATATATGTATACGTATATACAGAAGTGGCAGTAACATCTGGTGATTGAAAAGTTAAATTCTGCAAGTAATCGTAGCGATTTATATGTACTTTTACAGCATTATCAAATGTTAACAGTGTAGAAAGCGGTCGTTAAATGTCGTAGTGAACACGAAGGCTGAGCACAGATGTCGGGGAATCAGGACGATAGGGTAAAGGCTACCATCTCGTACAGCAACTAGCGAGAGCAACAACCCTTGCATGATTATTGCCGCGCAAAAAAATCACTCAGTTCGCCGCTATCAGCGGCAACAGAAACAAAGAGCATTGCTACTCATATCATAACCATCATTAGCTTTGCCGTTGACAGTGCTGACGTTGCAAGGTTCCGTATCTCCAATGCCGCAAGCATTTTCGCCATACGGCATACAGCTGTTAAGTCCCCCCATTCTCTCGGGGTTTGCTGGTACGAGTTCTCTGTACGTGCGCCCTCTCTGGCGTCGCTGCGCTCTCTTTTAAACGCTATCAATATGATTGCTACTGATAATCCTCGTTGCGTCCTGCATAAAGCAAAATCTACCTAAATATAGTAGTTACTTAGGAAGATGGTCCGATCTGGAACAGAAACTGGCCGTAGACACGCTCTGCTTCGAGCTGGGAGCCGCACTGCTCGGCAACAGTACCAGATGTAAAACTCGAAACATTTATTTAGTGCCGGTTGTTGCACTAAACGTAGCAGTAGCCATAACAGCTGTATTGTCAATATATCGCAGCGTCAACAGAGGTAACAACAACTAAAATTGCATTAACGGCTGAAACCAATTTTGACACTCACGTGTAACAGACTGCTCTACAGGTACAGTCTGTATGTTTTAGGGCGTTTATAGATGCGTGGGTACATGCCGTGCGGCGTGTAGTATGCGTGCCGCTTTTAGTCCCTCGTTTCTTCAATCGCCTCAGCCCCTCAGTACCCGTCTAATTGTTCCTTTTTTTTTTTTTTTTTTTTTTTTTTTT